>NW_028229724.1:0-28464 GCF_053477565.2 Lygodium microphyllum | reverse complement strand
TACATCTTACTTGAAAGTGCGGACCAATGTTGATCTATTATCATAATAATAGTTTATTAGTTGATCTATTATCGTCTCGCTTAGATAGATATTATATCTAATTAGTTTATATTTATATTTATATAATATAATTTATATAATTATATAATATAATATAATAATAGTAATAACAATGATAATGATAATGATAATGATGATAACGATGATGATGATTGATGTTGTATTGTTTATTAGTTTATTGTTAGTTTATAGTTTATTTATTGTGGTATTATTTTGTTTAGATTAGATATTGTTTTATATTATTGTTGTTGTCATATTGTTTATTATTATTGTTGTATTATTATGTTATTATATTTTTATTATTGTATTTTGATTGATTTAGTTTATTATTATTTTATTAGTATAAATATATATACAAAAAACTAATAATAATAATATAAAATAATGTGAATAGCGATAATATAAAATAATTAGTTATAATTGTAGTGAGTAATGATATAGTTGTAGTGCACCACCTAAAATACCAACTCACTAGTCATTGTGGTGTTGGCTTTGATCCTTGACTGGATTCATCCATTGTGACAAAAAACCTAATCTTCTCTCAACTAGGGAGCCATGAGAATTTGCTTGAAATAATCCAAATGCATCTTGAAGACCCAATTGAGTCTTATGTGTGGGATAAACAAATTGAAACCTCACTCTAGATGCTACTTACTATAGCAAATTCTATGGTAGTCAATCATATGGTCTAATGCATGTTTGTCTAAATTTAATGCATTAGAAGTTAATCTCATGTCATCTAGGATTTTTCACTGTTTCTAATTTTTAATATAAGATAAGAATAGTTGATTTATACCTTGATATTGACGTATGTGTTTTGTGCAGCATGGAGGAAAAAAATGTGTCTGTAGCAAATGTTGTGCAGTGCACTCCCAGTGTGTAAATGAATGTGTACAAAGGGAAAGAGGTTATAACGAAGAAGGCAGTTCGTCATGCACTCAGGCATGTTGGAGGATATGAAAGTTCTATTCATTTTTTGAGAGTCATTCATCGCTTGGATGGGCTTGAGAAGCAAGTAAAGGCACTATTTTGACGTCAAAGGGCTTCAGTTTCTCTTAGTGAGAGCATTGATAGCCGTCTACAAAGGATTGGGAGAATTTTGGAGGAGAAATACGAAGGAAACCTTTGTGATGGGGTGAGGATACAGGATGAGTTGGAAGAAATCAAGGGTTACATAGGGGAGATATATAAACATGTTCGAAAGTATTGGCCATGTATTGGATCCTTGGATATTGATCATGATGAGAAGATGAAAGATCTTATTGACAGTGCTGGTCGTATAGAGGATGGCGTATGTGAGTTAATTGCTCACAAGAATGAAAAAGTTTCCCTTGATGTACAACTTACTTCTTTGAAAGTTTCCCTTAATAGGTTTATGGCAATATTAACCCAGATGAATCATCGTGTGGGATCATTCCCTTTCACTCGAGAGCATTGCCTTTGATGTGCAGTTTGCTTCTTTCAAAGTTTATCTAGATAGGTTTTTGCCAATGTTAACTTGGATGAGCCGTCGTTGCGTAAGCACGTCCTTGAAAATCTCCATTTTGAAAAACATTATCTATCTCTTCCAAATTGAAAATTGCCACATGCTTGATATATATAATCTGTGCAAGACTTTTTAAATGAGTTGTGTTTTATTCGATTGATGAAAATCTCCATTTTAAAAAACATTGTCTATCTCTTTCAAATTATTAAGATTTTTTAATCTCATTTTAATAGTTTACATCTTACTTGAAAGTGCGGACCAATGTTGATCTATTATCATAATAATAGTTTATTAGTTGATCTATTATCGTCTCGCTTAGATAGATATTATATCTAATTAGTTTATATTTATATTTATATAATATAATTTATATAATTATATAATATAATATAATAATAGTAATAACAATGATAATGATAATGATAATGATGATAACGATGATGATGATTGATGTTGTATTGTTTATTAGTTTATTGTTAGTTTATAGTTTATTTATTGTGGTATTATTTTGTTTAGATTAGATATTGTTTTATATTATTGTTGTTGTCATATTGTTTATTATTATTGTTGTATTATTATGTTATTATATTTTTATTATTGTATTTTGATTGATTTAGTTTATTATTATTTTATTAGTATAAATATATATACAAAAAACTAATAATAATAATATAAAATAATGTGAATAGCGATAATATAAAATAATTAGTTATAATTGTAGTGAGTAATGATATAGTTGTAGTGCACCACCTAAAATACCAACTCACTAGTCATTGTGGTGTTGGCTTTGATCCTTGACTGGATTCATCCATTGTGACAAAAAACCTAATCTTCTCTCAACTAGGGAGCCATGAGAATTTGCTTGAAATAATCCAAATGCATCTTGAAGACCCAATTGAGTCTTATGTGTGGGATAAACAAATTGAAACCTCACTCTAGATGCTACTTACTATAGCAAATTCTATGGTAGTCAATCATATGGTCTAATGCATGTTTGTCTAAATTTAATGCATTAGAAGTTAATCTCATGTCATCTAGGATTTTTCACTGTTTCTAATTTTTAATATAAGATAAGAATAGTTGATTTATACCTTGATATTGACGTATGTGTTTTGTGCAGCATGGAGGAAAAAAATGTGTCTGTAGCAAATGTTGTGCAGTGCACTCCCAGTGTGTAAATGAATGTGTACAAAGGGAAAGAGGTTATAACGAAGAAGGCAGTTCGTCATGCACTCAGGCATGTTGGAGGATATGAAAGTTCTATTCATTTTTTGAGAGTCATTCATCGCTTGGATGGGCTTGAGAAGCAAGTAAAGGCACTATTTTGACGTCAAAGGGCTTCAGTTTCTCTTAGTGAGAGCATTGATAGCCGTCTACAAAGGATTGGGAGAATTTTGGAGGAGAAATACGAAGGAAACCTTTGTGATGGGGTGAGGATACAGGATGAGTTGGAAGAAATCAAGGGTTACATAGGGGAGATATATAAACATGTTCGAAAGTATTGGCCATGTATTGGATCCTTGGATATTGATCATGATGAGAAGATGAAAGATCTTATTGACAGTGCTGGTCGTATAGAGGATGGCGTATGTGAGTTAATTGCTCACAAGAATGAAAAAGTTTCCCTTGATGTACAACTTACTTCTTTGAAAGTTTCCCTTAATAGGTTTATGGCAATATTAACCCAGATGAATCATCGTGTGGGATCATTCCCTTTCACTCGAGAGCATTGCCTTTGATGTGCAGTTTGCTTCTTTCAAAGTTTATCTAGATAGGTTTTTGCCAATGTTAACTTGGATGAGCCGTCGTTGCGTAAGCACGTCCTTGAAAATCTCCATTTTGAAAAACATTATCTATCTCTTCCAAATTGAAAATTGCCACATGCTTGATATATATAATCTGTGCAAGACTTTTTAAATGAGTTGTGTTTTATTCGATTGATGAAAATCTCCATTTTAAAAAACATTGTCTATCTCTTTCAAATTATTAAGATTTTTTAATCTCATTTTAATAGTTTACATCTTACTTGAAAGTGCGGACCAATGTTGATCTATTATCATAATAATAGTTTATTAGTTGATCTATTATCGTCTCGCTTAGATAGATATTATATCTAATTAGTTTATATTTATATTTATATAATATAATTTATATAATTATATAATATAATATAATAATAGTAATAACAATGATAATGATAATGATAATGATGATAACGATGATGATGATTGATGTTGTATTGTTTATTAGTTTATTGTTAGTTTATAGTTTATTTATTGTGGTATTATTTTGTTTAGATTAGATATTGTTTTATATTATTGTTGTTGTCATATTGTTTATTATTATTGTTGTATTATTATGTTATTATATTTTTATTATTGTATTTTGATTGATTTAGTTTATTATTATTTTATTAGTATAAATATATATACAAAAAACTAATAATAATAATATAAAATAATGTGAATAGCGATAATATAAAATAATTAGTTATAATTGTAGTGAGTAATGATATAGTTGTAGTGCACCACCTAAAATACCAACTCACTAGTCATTGTGGTGTTGGCTTTGATCCTTGACTGGATTCATCCATTGTGACAAAAAACCTAATCTTCTCTCAACTAGGGAGCCATGAGAATTTGCTTGAAATAATCCAAATGCATCTTGAAGACCCAATTGAGTCTTATGTGTGGGATAAACAAATTGAAACCTCACTCTAGATGCTACTTACTATAGCAAATTCTATGGTAGTCAATCATATGGTCTAATGCATGTTTGTCTAAATTTAATGCATTAGAAGTTAATCTCATGTCATCTAGGATTTTTCACTGTTTCTAATTTTTAATATAAGATAAGAATAGTTGATTTATACCTTGATATTGACGTATGTGTTTTGTGCAGCATGGAGGAAAAAAATGTGTCTGTAGCAAATGTTGTGCAGTGCACTCCCAGTGTGTAAATGAATGTGTACAAAGGGAAAGAGGTTATAACGAAGAAGGCAGTTCGTCATGCACTCAGGCATGTTGGAGGATATGAAAGTTCTATTCATTTTTTGAGAGTCATTCATCGCTTGGATGGGCTTGAGAAGCAAGTAAAGGCACTATTTTGACGTCAAAGGGCTTCAGTTTCTCTTAGTGAGAGCATTGATAGCCGTCTACAAAGGATTGGGAGAATTTTGGAGGAGAAATACGAAGGAAACCTTTGTGATGGGGTGAGGATACAGGATGAGTTGGAAGAAATCAAGGGTTACATAGGGGAGATATATAAACATGTTCGAAAGTATTGGCCATGTATTGGATCCTTGGATATTGATCATGATGAGAAGATGAAAGATCTTATTGACAGTGCTGGTCGTATAGAGGATGGCGTATGTGAGTTAATTGCTCACAAGAATGAAAAAGTTTCCCTTGATGTACAACTTACTTCTTTGAAAGTTTCCCTTAATAGGTTTATGGCAATATTAACCCAGATGAATCATCGTGTGGGATCATTCCCTTTCACTCGAGAGCATTGCCTTTGATGTGCAGTTTGCTTCTTTCAAAGTTTATCTAGATAGGTTTTTGCCAATGTTAACTTGGATGAGCCGTCGTTGCGTAAGCACGTCCTTGAAAATCTCCATTTTGAAAAACATTATCTATCTCTTCCAAATTGAAAATTGCCACATGCTTGATATATATAATCTGTGCAAGACTTTTTAAATGAGTTGTGTTTTATTCGATTGATGAAAATCTCCATTTTAAAAAACATTGTCTATCTCTTTCAAATTATTAAGATTTTTTAATCTCATTTTAATAGTTTACATCTTACTTGAAAGTGCGGACCAATGTTGATCTATTATCATAATAATAGTTTATTAGTTGATCTATTATCGTCTCGCTTAGATAGATATTATATCTAATTAGTTTATATTTATATTTATATAATATAATTTATATAATTATATAATATAATATAATAATAGTAATAACAATGATAATGATAATGATAATGATGATAACGATGATGATGATTGATGTTGTATTGTTTATTAGTTTATTGTTAGTTTATAGTTTATTTATTGTGGTATTATTTTGTTTAGATTAGATATTGTTTTATATTATTGTTGTTGTCATATTGTTTATTATTATTGTTGTATTATTATGTTATTATATTTTTATTATTGTATTTTGATTGATTTAGTTTATTATTATTTTATTAGTATAAATATATATACAAAAAACTAATAATAATAATATAAAATAATGTGAATAGCGATAATATAAAATAATTAGTTATAATTGTAGTGAGTAATGATATAGTTGTAGTGCACCACCTAAAATACCAACTCACTAGTCATTGTGGTGTTGGCTTTGATCCTTGACTGGATTCATCCATTGTGACAAAAAACCTAATCTTCTCTCAACTAGGGAGCCATGAGAATTTGCTTGAAATAATCCAAATGCATCTTGAAGACCCAATTGAGTCTTATGTGTGGGATAAACAAATTGAAACCTCACTCTAGATGCTACTTACTATAGCAAATTCTATGGTAGTCAATCATATGGTCTAATGCATGTTTGTCTAAATTTAATGCATTAGAAGTTAATCTCATGTCATCTAGGATTTTTCACTGTTTCTAATTTTTAATATAAGATAAGAATAGTTGATTTATACCTTGATATTGACGTATGTGTTTTGTGCAGCATGGAGGAAAAAAATGTGTCTGTAGCAAATGTTGTGCAGTGCACTCCCAGTGTGTAAATGAATGTGTACAAAGGGAAAGAGGTTATAACGAAGAAGGCAGTTCGTCATGCACTCAGGCATGTTGGAGGATATGAAAGTTCTATTCATTTTTTGAGAGTCATTCATCGCTTGGATGGGCTTGAGAAGCAAGTAAAGGCACTATTTTGACGTCAAAGGGCTTCAGTTTCTCTTAGTGAGAGCATTGATAGCCGTCTACAAAGGATTGGGAGAATTTTGGAGGAGAAATACGAAGGAAACCTTTGTGATGGGGTGAGGATACAGGATGAGTTGGAAGAAATCAAGGGTTACATAGGGGAGATATATAAACATGTTCGAAAGTATTGGCCATGTATTGGATCCTTGGATATTGATCATGATGAGAAGATGAAAGATCTTATTGACAGTGCTGGTCGTATAGAGGATGGCGTATGTGAGTTAATTGCTCACAAGAATGAAAAAGTTTCCCTTGATGTACAACTTACTTCTTTGAAAGTTTCCCTTAATAGGTTTATGGCAATATTAACCCAGATGAATCATCGTGTGGGATCATTCCCTTTCACTCGAGAGCATTGCCTTTGATGTGCAGTTTGCTTCTTTCAAAGTTTATCTAGATAGGTTTTTGCCAATGTTAACTTGGATGAGCCGTCGTTGCGTAAGCACGTCCTTGAAAATCTCCATTTTGAAAAACATTATCTATCTCTTCCAAATTGAAAATTGCCACATGCTTGATATATATAATCTGTGCAAGACTTTTTAAATGAGTTGTGTTTTATTCGATTGATGAAAATCTCCATTTTAAAAAACATTGTCTATCTCTTTCAAATTATTAAGATTTTTTAATCTCATTTTAATAGTTTACATCTTACTTGAAAGTGCGGACCAATGTTGATCTATTATCATAATAATAGTTTATTAGTTGATCTATTATCGTCTCGCTTAGATAGATATTATATCTAATTAGTTTATATTTATATTTATATAATATAATTTATATAATTATATAATATAATATAATAATAGTAATAACAATGATAATGATAATGATAATGATGATAACGATGATGATGATTGATGTTGTATTGTTTATTAGTTTATTGTTAGTTTATAGTTTATTTATTGTGGTATTATTTTGTTTAGATTAGATATTGTTTTATATTATTGTTGTTGTCATATTGTTTATTATTATTGTTGTATTATTATGTTATTATATTTTTATTATTGTATTTTGATTGATTTAGTTTATTATTATTTTATTAGTATAAATATATATACAAAAAACTAATAATAATAATATAAAATAATGTGAATAGCGATAATATAAAATAATTAGTTATAATTGTAGTGAGTAATGATATAGTTGTAGTGCACCACCTAAAATACCAACTCACTAGTCATTGTGGTGTTGGCTTTGATCCTTGACTGGATTCATCCATTGTGACAAAAAACCTAATCTTCTCTCAACTAGGGAGCCATGAGAATTTGCTTGAAATAATCCAAATGCATCTTGAAGACCCAATTGAGTCTTATGTGTGGGATAAACAAATTGAAACCTCACTCTAGATGCTACTTACTATAGCAAATTCTATGGTAGTCAATCATATGGTCTAATGCATGTTTGTCTAAATTTAATGCATTAGAAGTTAATCTCATGTCATCTAGGATTTTTCACTGTTTCTAATTTTTAATATAAGATAAGAATAGTTGATTTATACCTTGATATTGACGTATGTGTTTTGTGCAGCATGGAGGAAAAAAATGTGTCTGTAGCAAATGTTGTGCAGTGCACTCCCAGTGTGTAAATGAATGTGTACAAAGGGAAAGAGGTTATAACGAAGAAGGCAGTTCGTCATGCACTCAGGCATGTTGGAGGATATGAAAGTTCTATTCATTTTTTGAGAGTCATTCATCGCTTGGATGGGCTTGAGAAGCAAGTAAAGGCACTATTTTGACGTCAAAGGGCTTCAGTTTCTCTTAGTGAGAGCATTGATAGCCGTCTACAAAGGATTGGGAGAATTTTGGAGGAGAAATACGAAGGAAACCTTTGTGATGGGGTGAGGATACAGGATGAGTTGGAAGAAATCAAGGGTTACATAGGGGAGATATATAAACATGTTCGAAAGTATTGGCCATGTATTGGATCCTTGGATATTGATCATGATGAGAAGATGAAAGATCTTATTGACAGTGCTGGTCGTATAGAGGATGGCGTATGTGAGTTAATTGCTCACAAGAATGAAAAAGTTTCCCTTGATGTACAACTTACTTCTTTGAAAGTTTCCCTTAATAGGTTTATGGCAATATTAACCCAGATGAATCATCGTGTGGGATCATTCCCTTTCACTCGAGAGCATTGCCTTTGATGTGCAGTTTGCTTCTTTCAAAGTTTATCTAGATAGGTTTTTGCCAATGTTAACTTGGATGAGCCGTCGTTGCGTAAGCACGTCCTTGAAAATCTCCATTTTGAAAAACATTATCTATCTCTTCCAAATTGAAAATTGCCACATGCTTGATATATATAATCTGTGCAAGACTTTTTAAATGAGTTGTGTTTTATTCGATTGATGAAAATCTCCATTTTAAAAAACATTGTCTATCTCTTTCAAATTATTAAGATTTTTTAATCTCATTTTAATAGTTTACATCTTACTTGAAAGTGCGGACCAATGTTGATCTATTATCATAATAATAGTTTATTAGTTGATCTATTATCGTCTCGCTTAGATAGATATTATATCTAATTAGTTTATATTTATATTTATATAATATAATTTATATAATTATATAATATAATATAATAATAGTAATAACAATGATAATGATAATGATAATGATGATAACGATGATGATGATTGATGTTGTATTGTTTATTAGTTTATTGTTAGTTTATAGTTTATTTATTGTGGTATTATTTTGTTTAGATTAGATATTGTTTTATATTATTGTTGTTGTCATATTGTTTATTATTATTGTTGTATTATTATGTTATTATATTTTTATTATTGTATTTTGATTGATTTAGTTTATTATTATTTTATTAGTATAAATATATATACAAAAAACTAATAATAATAATATAAAATAATGTGAATAGCGATAATATAAAATAATTAGTTATAATTGTAGTGAGTAATGATATAGTTGTAGTGCACCACCTAAAATACCAACTCACTAGTCATTGTGGTGTTGGCTTTGATCCTTGACTGGATTCATCCATTGTGACAAAAAACCTAATCTTCTCTCAACTAGGGAGCCATGAGAATTTGCTTGAAATAATCCAAATGCATCTTGAAGACCCAATTGAGTCTTATGTGTGGGATAAACAAATTGAAACCTCACTCTAGATGCTACTTACTATAGCAAATTCTATGGTAGTCAATCATATGGTCTAATGCATGTTTGTCTAAATTTAATGCATTAGAAGTTAATCTCATGTCATCTAGGATTTTTCACTGTTTCTAATTTTTAATATAAGATAAGAATAGTTGATTTATACCTTGATATTGACGTATGTGTTTTGTGCAGCATGGAGGAAAAAAATGTGTCTGTAGCAAATGTTGTGCAGTGCACTCCCAGTGTGTAAATGAATGTGTACAAAGGGAAAGAGGTTATAACGAAGAAGGCAGTTCGTCATGCACTCAGGCATGTTGGAGGATATGAAAGTTCTATTCATTTTTTGAGAGTCATTCATCGCTTGGATGGGCTTGAGAAGCAAGTAAAGGCACTATTTTGACGTCAAAGGGCTTCAGTTTCTCTTAGTGAGAGCATTGATAGCCGTCTACAAAGGATTGGGAGAATTTTGGAGGAGAAATACGAAGGAAACCTTTGTGATGGGGTGAGGATACAGGATGAGTTGGAAGAAATCAAGGGTTACATAGGGGAGATATATAAACATGTTCGAAAGTATTGGCCATGTATTGGATCCTTGGATATTGATCATGATGAGAAGATGAAAGATCTTATTGACAGTGCTGGTCGTATAGAGGATGGCGTATGTGAGTTAATTGCTCACAAGAATGAAAAAGTTTCCCTTGATGTACAACTTACTTCTTTGAAAGTTTCCCTTAATAGGTTTATGGCAATATTAACCCAGATGAATCATCGTGTGGGATCATTCCCTTTCACTCGAGAGCATTGCCTTTGATGTGCAGTTTGCTTCTTTCAAAGTTTATCTAGATAGGTTTTTGCCAATGTTAACTCGGATGAGCCGTCGTTGCGTAAGCACGTCCTTGAAAATCTCCATTTTGAAAAACATTATCTATCTCTTCCAAATTGAAAATTGCCACATGCTTGATATATATAATCTGTGCAAGACTTTTTAAATGAGTTGTGTTTTATTCGATTGATGAAAATCTCCATTTTAAAAAACATTGTCTATCTCTTTCAAATTATTAAGATTTTTTAATCTCATTTTAATAGTTTACATCTTACTTGAAAGTGCGGACCAATGTTGATCTATTATCATAATAATAGTTTATTAGTTGATCTATTATCGTCTCGCTTAGATAGATATTATATCTAATTAGTTTATATTTATATTTATATAATATAATTTATATAATTATATAATATAATATAATAATAGTAATAACAATGATAATGATAATGATAATGATGATAACGATGATGATGATTGATGTTGTATTGTTTATTAGTTTATTGTTAGTTTATAGTTTATTTATTGTGGTATTATTTTGTTTAGATTAGATATTGTTTTATATTATTGTTGTTGTCATATTGTTTATTATTATTGTTGTATTATTATGTTATTATATTTTTATTATTGTATTTTGATTGATTTAGTTTATTATTATTTTATTAGTATAAATATATATACAAAAAACTAATAATAATAATATAAAATAATGTGAATAGCGATAATATAAAATAATTAGTTATAATTGTAGTGAGTAATGATATAGTTGTAGTGCACCACCTAAAATACCAACTCACTAGTCATTGTGGTGTTGGCTTTGATCCTTGACTGGATTCATCCATTGTGACAAAAAACCTAATCTTCTCTCAACTAGGGAGCCATGAGAATTTGCTTGAAATAATCCAAATGCATCTTGAAGACCCAATTGAGTCTTATGTGTGGGATAAACAAATTGAAACCTCACTCTAGATGCTACTTACTATAGCAAATTCTATGGTAGTCAATCATATGGTCTAATGCATGTTTGTCTAAATTTAATGCATTAGAAGTTAATCTCATGTCATCTAGGATTTTTCACTGTTTCTAATTTTTAATATAAGATAAGAATAGTTGATTTATACCTTGATATTGACGTATGTGTTTTGTGCAGCATGGAGGAAAAAAATGTGTCTGTAGCAAATGTTGTGCAGTGCACTCCCAGTGTGTAAATGAATGTGTACAAAGGGAAAGAGGTTATAACGAAGAAGGCAGTTCGTCATGCACTCAGGCATGTTGGAGGATATGAAAGTTCTATTCATTTTTTGAGAGTCATTCATCGCTTGGATGGGCTTGAGAAGCAAGTAAAGGCACTATTTTGACGTCAAAGGGCTTCAGTTTCTCTTAGTGAGAGCATTGATAGCCGTCTACAAAGGATTGGGAGAATTTTGGAGGAGAAATACGAAGGAAACCTTTGTGATGGGGTGAGGATACAGGATGAGTTGGAAGAAATCAAGGGTTACATAGGGGAGATATATAAACATGTTCGAAAGTATTGGCCATGTATTGGATCCTTGGATATTGATCATGATGAGAAGATGAAAGATCTTATTGACAGTGCTGGTCGTATAGAGGATGGCGTATGTGAGTTAATTGCTCACAAGAATGAAAAAGTTTCCCTTGATGTACAACTTACTTCTTTGAAAGTTTCCCTTAATAGGTTTATGGCAATATTAACCCAGATGAATCATCGTGTGGGATCATTCCCTTTCACTCGAGAGCATTGCCTTTGATGTGCAGTTTGCTTCTTTCAAAGTTTATCTAGATAGGTTTTTGCCAATGTTAACTTGGATGAGCCGTCGTTGCGTAAGCACGTCCTTGAAAATCTCCATTTTGAAAAACATTATCTATCTCTTCCAAATTGAAAATTGCCACATGCTTGATATATATAATCTGTGCAAGACTTTTTAAATGAGTTGTGTTTTATTCGATTGATGAAAATCTCCATTTTAAAAAACATTGTCTATCTCTTTCAAATTATTAAGATTTTTTAATCTCATTTTAATAGTTTACATCTTACTTGAAAGTGCGGACCAATGTTGATCTATTATCATAATAATAGTTTATTAGTTGATCTATTATCGTCTCGCTTAGATAGATATTATATCTAATTAGTTTATATTTATATTTATATAATATAATTTATATAATTATATAATATAATATAATAATAGTAATAACAATGATAATGATAATGATAATGATGATAACGATGATGATGATTGATGTTGTATTGTTTATTAGTTTATTGTTAGTTTATAGTTTATTTATTGTGGTATTATTTTGTTTAGATTAGATATTGTTTTATATTATTGTTGTTGTCATATTGTTTATTATTATTGTTGTATTATTATGTTATTATATTTTTATTATTGTATTTTGATTGATTTAGTTTATTATTATTTTATTAGTATAAATATATATACAAAAAACTAATAATAATAATATAAAATAATGTGAATAGCGATAATATAAAATAATTAGTTATAATTGTAGTGAGTAATGATATAGTTGTAGTGCACCACCTAAAATACCAACTCACTAGTCATTGTGGTGTTGGCTTTGATCCTTGACTGGATTCATCCATTGTGACAAAAAACCTAATCTTCTCTCAACTAGGGAGCCATGAGAATTTGCTTGAAATAATCCAAATGCATCTTGAAGACCCAATTGAGTCTTATGTGTGGGATAAACAAATTGAAACCTCACTCTAGATGCTACTTACTATAGCAAATTCTATGGTAGTCAATCATATGGTCTAATGCATGTTTGTCTAAATTTAATGCATTAGAAGTTAATCTCATGTCATCTAGGATTTTTCACTGTTTCTAATTTTTAATATAAGATAAGAATAGTTGATTTATACCTTGATATTGACGTATGTGTTTTGTGCAGCATGGAGGAAAAAAATGTGTCTGTAGCAAATGTTGTGCAGTGCACTCCCAGTGTGTAAATGAATGTGTACAAAGGGAAAGAGGTTATAACGAAGAAGGCAGTTCGTCATGCACTCAGGCATGTTGGAGGATATGAAAGTTCTATTCATTTTTTGAGAGTCATTCATCGCTTGGATGGGCTTGAGAAGCAAGTAAAGGCACTATTTTGACGTCAAAGGGCTTCAGTTTCTCTTAGTGAGAGCATTGATAGCCGTCTACAAAGGATTGGGAGAATTTTGGAGGAGAAATACGAAGGAAACCTTTGTGATGGGGTGAGGATACAGGATGAGTTGGAAGAAATCAAGGGTTACATAGGGGAGATATATAAACATGTTCGAAAGTATTGGCCATGTATTGGATCCTTGGATATTGATCATGATGAGAAGATGAAAGATCTTATTGACAGTGCTGGTCGTATAGAGGATGGCGTATGTGAGTTAATTGCTCACAAGAATGAAAAAGTTTCCCTTGATGTACAACTTACTTCTTTGAAAGTTTCCCTTAATAGGTTTATGGCAATATTAACCCAGATGAATCATCGTGTGGGATCATTCCCTTTCACTCGAGAGCATTGCCTTTGATGTGCAGTTTGCTTCTTTCAAAGTTTATCTAGATAGGTTTTTGCCAATGTTAACTTGGATGAGCCGTCGTTGCGTAAGCACGTCCTTGAAAATCTCCATTTTGAAAAACATTATCTATCTCTTCCAAATTGAAAATTGCCACATGCTTGATATATATAATCTGTGCAAGACTTTTTAAATGAGTTGTGTTTTATTCGATTGATGAAAATCTCCATTTTAAAAAACATTGTCTATCTCTTTCAAATTATTAAGATTTTTTAATCTCATTTTAATAGTTTACATCTTACTTGAAAGTGCGGACCAATGTTGATCTATTATCATAATAATAGTTTATTAGTTGATCTATTATCGTCTCGCTTAGATAGATATTATATCTAATTAGTTTATATTTATATTTATATAATATAATTTATATAATTATATAATATAATATAATAATAGTAATAACAATGATAATGATAATGATAATGATGATAACGATGATGATGATTGATGTTGTATTGTTTATTAGTTTATTGTTAGTTTATAGTTTATTTATTGTGGTATTATTTTGTTTAGATTAGATATTGTTTTATATTATTGTTGTTGTCATATTGTTTATTATTATTGTTGTATTATTATGTTATTATATTTTTATTATTGTATTTTGATTGATTTAGTTTATTATTATTTTATTAGTATAAATATATATACAAAAAACTAATAATAATAATATAAAATAATGTGAATAGCGATAATATAAAATAATTAGTTATAATTGTAGTGAGTAATGATATAGTTGTAGTGCACCACCTAAAATACCAACTCACTAGTCATTGTGGTGTTGGCTTTGATCCTTGACTGGATTCATCCATTGTGACAAAAAACCTAATCTTCTCTCAACTAGGGAGCCATGAGAATTTGCTTGAAATAATCCAAATGCATCTTGAAGACCCAATTGAGTCTTATGTGTGGGATAAACAAATTGAAACCTCACTCTAGATGCTACTTACTATAGCAAATTCTATGGTAGTCAATCATATGGTCTAATGCATGTTTGTCTAAATTTAATGCATTAGAAGTTAATCTCATGTCATCTAGGATTTTTCACTGTTTCTAATTTTTAATATAAGATAAGAATAGTTGATTTATACCTTGATATTGACGTATGTGTTTTGTGCAGCATGGAGGAAAAAAATGTGTCTGTAGCAAATGTTGTGCAGTGCACTCCCAGTGTGTAAATGAATGTGTACAAAGGGAAAGAGGTTATAACGAAGAAGGCAGTTCGTCATGCACTCAGGCATGTTGGAGGATATGAAAGTTCTATTCATTTTTTGAGAGTCATTCATCGCTTGGATGGGCTTGAGAAGCAAGTAAAGGCACTATTTTGACGTCAAAGGGCTTCAGTTTCTCTTAGTGAGAGCATTGATAGCCGTCTACAAAGGATTGGGAGAATTTTGGAGGAGAAATACGAAGGAAACCTTTGTGATGGGGTGAGGATACAGGATGAGTTGGAAGAAATCAAGGGTTACATAGGGGAGATATATAAACATGTTCGAAAGTATTGGCCATGTATTGGATCCTTGGATATTGATCATGATGAGAAGATGAAAGATCTTATTGACAGTGCTGGTCGTATAGAGGATGGCGTATGTGAGTTAATTGCTCACAAGAATGAAAAAGTTTCCCTTGATGTACAACTTACTTCTTTGAAAGTTTCCCTTAATAGGTTTATGGCAATATTAACCCAGATGAATCATCGTGTGGGATCATTCCCTTTCACTCGAGAGCATTGCCTTTGATGTGCAGTTTGCTTCTTTCAAAGTTTATCTAGATAGGTTTTTGCCAATGTTAACTTGGATGAGCCGTCGTTGCGTAAGCACGTCCTTGAAAATCTCCATTTTGAAAAACATTATCTATCTCTTCCAAATTGAAAATTGCCACATGCTTGATATATATAATCTGTGCAAGACTTTTTAAATGAGTTGTGTTTTATTCGATTGATGAAAATCTCCATTTTAAAAAACATTGTCTATCTCTTTCAAATTATTAAGATTTTTTAATCTCATTTTAATAGTTTACATCTTACTTGAAAGTGCGGACCAATGTTGATCTATTATCATAATAATAGTTTATTAGTTGATCTATTATCGTCTCGCTTAGATAGATATTATATCTAATTAGTTTATATTTATATTTATATAATATAATTTATATAATTATATAATATAATATAATAATAGTAATAACAATGATAATGATAATGATAATGATGATAACGATGATGATGATTGATGTTGTATTGTTTATTAGTTTATTGTTAGTTTATAGTTTATTTATTGTGGTATTATTTTGTTTAGATTAGATATTGTTTTATATTATTGTTGTTGTCATATTGTTTATTATTATTGTTGTATTATTATGTTATTATATTTTTATTATTGTATTTTGATTGATTTAGTTTATTATTATTTTATTAGTATAAATATATATACAAAAAACTAATAATAATAATATAAAATAATGTGAATAGCGATAATATAAAATAATTAGTTATAATTGTAGTGAGTAATGATATAGTTGTAGTGCACCACCTAAAATACCAACTCACTAGTCATTGTGGTGTTGGCTTTGATCCTTGACTGGATTCATCCATTGTGACAAAAAACCTAATCTTCTCTCAACTAGGGAGCCATGAGAATTTGCTTGAAATAATCCAAATGCATCTTGAAGACCCAATTGAGTCTTATGTGTGGGATAAACAAATTGAAACCTCACTCTAGATGCTACTTACTATAGCAAATTCTATGGTAGTCAATCATATGGTCTAATGCATGTTTGTCTAAATTTAATGCATTAGAAGTTAATCTCATGTCATCTAGGATTTTTCACTGTTTCTAATTTTTAATATAAGATAAGAATAGTTGATTTATACCTTGATATTGACGTATGTGTTTTGTGCAGCATGGAGGAAAAAAATGTGTCTGTAGCAAATGTTGTGCAGTGCACTCCCAGTGTGTAAATGAATGTGTACAAAGGGAAAGAGGTTATAACGAAGAAGGCAGTTCGTCATGCACTCAGGCATGTTGGAGGATATGAAAGTTCTATTCATTTTTTGAGAGTCATTCATCGCTTGGATGGGCTTGAGAAGCAAGTAAAGGCACTATTTTGACGTCAAAGGGCTTCAGTTTCTCTTAGTGAGAGCATTGATAGCCGTCTACAAAGGATTGGGAGAATTTTGGAGGAGAAATACGAAGGAAACCTTTGTGATGGGGTGAGGATACAGGATGAGTTGGAAGAAATCAAGGGTTACATAGGGGAGATATATAAACATGTTCGAAAGTATTGGCCATGTATTGGATCCTTGGATATTGATCATGATGAGAAGATGAAAGATCTTATTGACAGTGCTGGTCGTATAGAGGATGGCGTATGTGAGTTAATTGCTCACAAGAATGAAAAAGTTTCCCTTGATGTACAACTTACTTCTTTGAAAGTTTCCCTTAATAGGTTTATGGCAATATTAACCCAGATGAATCATCGTGTGGGATCATTCCCTTTCACTCGAGAGCATTGCCTTTGATGTGCAGTTTGCTTCTTTCAAAGTTTATCTAGATAGGTTTTTGCCAATGTTAACTTGGATGAGCCGTCGTTGCGTAAGCACGTCCTTGAAAATCTCCATTTTGAAAAACATTATCTATCTCTTCCAAATTGAAAATTGCCACATGCTTGATATATATAATCTGTGCAAGACTTTTTAAATGAGTTGTGTTTTATTCGATTGATGAAAATCTCCATTTTAAAAAACATTGTCTATCTCTTTCAAATTATTAAGATTTTTTAATCTCATTTTAATAGTTTACATCTTACTTGAAAGTGCGGACCAATGTTGATCTATTATCATAATAATAGTTTATTAGTTGATCTATTATCGTCTCGCTTAGATAGATATTATATCTAATTAGTTTATATTTATATTTATATAATATAATTTATATAATTATATAATATAATATAATAATAGTAATAACAATGATAATGATAATGATAATGATGATAACGATGATGATGATTGATGTTGTATTGTTTATTAGTTTATTGTTAGTTTATAGTTTATTTATTGTGGTATTATTTTGTTTAGATTAGATATTGTTTTATATTATTGTTGTTGTCATATTGTTTATTATTATTGTTGTATTATTATGTTATTATATTTTTATTATTGTATTTTGATTGATTTAGTTTATTATTATTTTATTAGTATAAATATATATACAAAAAACTAATAATAATAATATAAAATAATGTGAATAGCGATAATATAAAATAATTAGTTATAATTGTAGTGAGTAATGATATAGTTGTAGTGCACCACCTAAAATACCAACTCACTAGTCATTGTGGTGTTGGCTTTGATCCTTGACTGGATTCATCCATTGTGACAAAAAACCTAATCTTCTCTCAACTAGGGAGCCATGAGAATTTGCTTGAAATAATCCAAATGCATCTTGAAGACCCAATTGAGTCTTATGTGTGGGATAAACAAATTGAAACCTCACTCTAGATGCTACTTACTATAGCAAATTCTATGGTAGTCAATCATATGGTCTAATGCATGTTTGTCTAAATTTAATGCATTAGAAGTTAATCTCATGTCATCTAGGATTTTTCACTGTTTCTAATTTTTAATATAAGATAAGAATAGTTGATTTATACCTTGATATTGACGTATGTGTTTTGTGCAGCATGGAGGAAAAAAATGTGTCTGTAGCAAATGTTGTGCAGTGCACTCCCAGTGTGTAAATGAATGTGTACAAAGGGAAAGAGGTTATAACGAAGAAGGCAGTTCGTCATGCACTCAGGCATGTTGGAGGATATGAAAGTTCTATTCATTTTTTGAGAGTCATTCATCGCTTGGATGGGCTTGAGAAGCAAGTAAAGGCACTATTTTGACGTCAAAGGGCTTCAGTTTCTCTTAGTGAGAGCATTGATAGCCGTCTACAAAGGATTGGGAGAATTTTGGAGGAGAAATACGAAGGAAACCTTTGTGATGGGGTGAGGATACAGGATGAGTTGGAAGAAATCAAGGGTTACATAGGGGAGATATATAAACATGTTCGAAAGTATTGGCCATGTATTGGATCCTTGGATATTGATCATGATGAGAAGATGAAAGATCTTATTGACAGTGCTGGTCGTATAGAGGATGGCGTATGTGAGTTAATTGCTCACAAGAATGAAAAAGTTTCCCTTGATGTACAACTTACTTCTTTGAAAGTTTCCCTTAATAGGTTTATGGCAATATTAACCCAGATGAATCATCGTGTGGGATCATTCCCTTTCACTCGAGAGCATTGCCTTTGATGTGCAGTTTGCTTCTTTCAAAGTTTATCTAGATAGGTTTTTGCCAATGTTAACTTGGATGAGCCGTCGTTGCGTAAGCACGTCCTTGAAAATCTCCATTTTGAAAAACATTATCTATCTCTTCCAAATTGAAAATTGCCACATGCTTGATATATATAATCTGTGCAAGACTTTTTAAATGAGTTGTGTTTTATTCGATTGATGAAAATCTCCATTTTAAAAAACATTGTCTATCTCTTTCAAATTATTAAGATTTTTTAATCTCATTTTAATAGTTTACATCTTACTTGAAAGTGCGGACCAATGTTGATCTATTATCATAATAATAGTTTATTAGTTGATCTATTATCGTCTCGCTTAGATAGATATTATATCTAATTAGTTTATATTTATATTTATATAATATAATTTATATAATTATATAATATAATATAATAATAGTAATAACAATGATAATGATAATGATAATGATGATAACGATGATGATGATTGATGTTGTATTGTTTATTAGTTTATTGTTAGTTTATAGTTTATTTATTGTGGTATTATTTTGTTTAGATTAGATATTGTTTTATATTATTGTTGTTGTCATATTGTTTATTATTATTGTTGTATTATTATGTTATTATATTTTTATTATTGTATTTTGATTGATTTAGTTTATTATTATTTTATTAGTATAAATATATATACAAAAAACTAATAATAATAATATAAAATAATGTGAATAGCGATAATATAAAATAATTAGTTATAATTGTAGTGAGTAATGATATAGTTGTAGTGCACCACCTAAAATACCAACTCACTAGTCATTGTGGTGTTGGCTTTGATCCTTGACTGGATTCATCCATTGTGACAAAAAACCTAATCTTCTCTCAACTAGGGAGCCATGAGAATTTGCTTGAAATAATCCAAATGCATCTTGAAGACCCAATTGAGTCTTATGTGTGGGATAAACAAATTGAAACCTCACTCTAGATGCTACTTACTATAGCAAATTCTATGGTAGTCAATCATATGGTCTAATGCATGTTTGTCTAAATTTAATGCATTAGAAGTTAATCTCATGTCATCTAGGATTTTTCACTGTTTCTAATTTTTAATATAAGATAAGAATAGTTGATTTATACCTTGATATTGACGTATGTGTTTTGTGCAGCATGGAGGAAAAAAATGTGTCTGTAGCAAATGTTGTGCAGTGCACTCCCAGTGTGTAAATGAATGTGTACAAAGGGAAAGAGGTTATAACGAAGAAGGCAGTTCGTCATGCACTCAGGCATGTTGGAGGATATGAAAGTTCTATTCATTTTTTGAGAGTCATTCATCGCTTGGATGGGCTTGAGAAGCAAGTAAAGGCACTATTTTGACGTCAAAGGGCTTCAGTTTCTCTTAGTGAGAGCATTGATAGCCGTCTACAAAGGATTGGGAGAATTTTGGAGGAGAAATACGAAGGAAACCTTTGTGATGGGGTGAGGATACAGGATGAGTTGGAAGAAATCAAGGGTTACATAGGGGAGATATATAAACATGTTCGAAAGTATTGGCCATGTATTGGATCCTTGGATATTGATCATGATGAGAAGATGAAAGATCTTATTGACAGTGCTGGTCGTATAGAGGATGGCGTATGTGAGTTAATTGCTCACAAGAATGAAAAAGTTTCCCTTGATGTACAACTTACTTCTTT
The DNA here is from genome assembly GCF_053477565.2 of Lygodium microphyllum. NCBI lineage: Eukaryota > Viridiplantae > Streptophyta > Polypodiopsida > Schizaeales > Lygodiaceae > Lygodium > Lygodium microphyllum. The sequence continues at coordinate 7,460 of NW_028229724.1, read as the reverse complement.
GAAAGTTTCCCTTAATAGGTTTATGGCAATATTAACCCAGATGAATCATCGTGTGGGATCATTCCCTTTCACTCGAGAGCATTGCCTTTGATGTGCAGTTTGCTTCTTTCAAAGTTTATCTAGATAGGTTTTTGCCAATGTTAACTTGGATGAGCCGTCGTTGCGTAAGCACGTCCTTGAAAATCTCCATTTTGAAAAACATTATCTATCTCTTCCAAATTGAAAATTGCCACATGCTTGATATATATAATCTGTGCAAGACTTTTTAAATGAGTTGTGTTTTATTCGATTGATGAAAATCTCCATTTTAAAAAACATTGTCTATCTCTTTCAAATTATTAAGATTTTTTAATCTCATTTTAATAGTTTACATCTTACTTGAAAGTGCGGACCAATGTTGATCTATTATCATAATAATAGTTTATTAGTTGATCTATTATCGTCTCGCTTAGATAGATATTATATCTAATTAGTTTATATTTATATTTATATAATATAATTTATATAATTATATAATATAATATAATAATAGTAATAACAATGATAATGATAATGATAATGATGATAACGATGATGATGATTGATGTTGTATTGTTTATTAGTTTATTGTTAGTTTATAGTTTATTTATTGTGGTATTATTTTGTTTAGATTAGATATTGTTTTATATTATTGTTGTTGTCATATTGTTTATTATTATTGTTGTATTATTATGTTATTATATTTTTATTATTGTATTTTGATTGATTTAGTTTATTATTATTTTATTAGTATAAATATATATACAAAAAACTAATAATAATAATATAAAATAATGTGAATAGCGATAATATAAAATAATTAGTTATAATTGTAGTGAGTAATGATATAGTTGTAGTGCACCACCTAAAATACCAACTCACTAGTCATTGTGGTGTTGGCTTTGATCCTTGACTGGATTCATCCATTGTGACAAAAAACCTAATCTTCTCTCAACTAGGGAGCCATGAGAATTTGCTTGAAATAATCCAAATGCATCTTGAAGACCCAATTGAGTCTTATGTGTGGGATAAACAAATTGAAACCTCACTCTAGATGCTACTTACTATAGCAAATTCTATGGTAGTCAATCATATGGTCTAATGCATGTTTGTCTAAATTTAATGCATTAGAAGTTAATCTCATGTCATCTAGGATTTTTCACTGTTTCTAATTTTTAATATAAGATAAGAATAGTTGATTTATACCTTGATATTGACGTATGTGTTTTGTGCAGCATGGAGGAAAAAAATGTGTCTGTAGCAAATGTTGTGCAGTGCACTCCCAGTGTGTAAATGAATGTGTACAAAGGGAAAGAGGTTATAACGAAGAAGGCAGTTCGTCATGCACTCAGGCATGTTGGAGGATATGAAAGTTCTATTCATTTTTTGAGAGTCATTCATCGCTTGGATGGGCTTGAGAAGCAAGTAAAGGCACTATTTTGACGTCAAAGGGCTTCAGTTTCTCTTAGTGAGAGCATTGATAGCCGTCTACAAAGGATTGGGAGAATTTTGGAGGAGAAATACGAAGGAAACCTTTGTGATGGGGTGAGGATACAGGATGAGTTGGAAGAAATCAAGGGTTACATAGGGGAGATATATAAACATGTTCGAAAGTATTGGCCATGTATTGGATCCTTGGATATTGATCATGATGAGAAGATGAAAGATCTTATTGACAGTGCTGGTCGTATAGAGGATGGCGTATGTGAGTTAATTGCTCACAAGAATGAAAAAGTTTCCCTTGATGTACAACTTACTTCTTTGAAAGTTTCCCTTAATAGGTTTATGGCAATATTAACCCAGATGAATCATCGTGTGGGATCATTCCCTTTCACTCGAGAGCATTGCCTTTGATGTGCAGTTTGCTTCTTTCAAAGTTTATCTAGATAGGTTTTTGCCAATGTTAACTTGGATGAGCCGTCGTTGCGTAAGCACGTCCTTGAAAATCTCCATTTTGAAAAACATTATCTATCTCTTCCAAATTGAAAATTGCCACATGCTTGATATATATAATCTGTGCAAGACTTTTTAAATGAGTTGTGTTTTATTCGATTGATGAAAATCTCCATTTTAAAAAACATTGTCTATCTCTTTCAAATTATTAAGATTTTTTAATCTCATTTTAATAGTTTACATCTTACTTGAAAGTGCGGACCAATGTTGATCTATTATCATAATAATAGTTTATTAGTTGATCTATTATCGTCTCGCTTAGATAGATATTATATCTAATTAGTTTATATTTATATTTATATAATATAATTTATATAATTATATAATATAATATAATAATAGTAATAACAATGATAATGATAATGATAATGATGATAACGATGATGATGATTGATGTTGTATTGTTTATTAGTTTATTGTTAGTTTATAGTTTATTTATTGTGGTATTATTTTGTTTAGATTAGATATTGTTTTATATTATTGTTGTTGTCATATTGTTTATTATTATTGTTGTATTATTATGTTATTATATTTTTATTATTGTATTTTGATTGATTTAGTTTATTATTATTTTATTAGTATAAATATATATACAAAAAACTAATAATAATAATATAAAATAATGTGAATAGCGATAATATAAAATAATTAGTTATAATTGTAGTGAGTAATGATATAGTTGTAGTGCACCACCTAAAATACCAACTCACTAGTCATTGTGGTGTTGGCTTTGATCCTTGACTGGATTCATCCATTGTGACAAAAAACCTAATCTTCTCTCAACTAGGGAGCCATGAGAATTTGCTTGAAATAATCCAAATGCATCTTGAAGACCCAATTGAGTCTTATGTGTGGGATAAACAAATTGAAACCTCACTCTAGATGCTACTTACTATAGCAAATTCTATGGTAGTCAATCATATGGTCTAATGCATGTTTGTCTAAATTTAATGCATTAGAAGTTAATCTCATGTCATCTAGGATTTTTCACTGTTTCTAATTTTTAATATAAGATAAGAATAGTTGATTTATACCTTGATATTGACGTATGTGTTTTGTGCAGCATGGAGGAAAAAAATGTGTCTGTAGCAAATGTTGTGCAGTGCACTCCCAGTGTGTAAATGAATGTGTACAAAGGGAAAGAGGTTATAACGAAGAAGGCAGTTCGTCATGCACTCAGGCATGTTGGAGGATATGAAAGTTCTATTCATTTTTTGAGAGTCATTCATCGCTTGGATGGGCTTGAGAAGCAAGTAAAGGCACTATTTTGACGTCAAAGGGCTTCAGTTTCTCTTAGTGAGAGCATTGATAGCCGTCTACAAAGGATTGGGAGAATTTTGGAGGAGAAATACGAAGGAAACCTTTGTGATGGGGTGAGGATACAGGATGAGTTGGAAGAAATCAAGGGTTACATAGGGGAGATATATAAACATGTTCGAAAGTATTGGCCATGTATTGGATCCTTGGATATTGATCATGATGAGAAGATGAAAGATCTTATTGACAGTGCTGGTCGTATAGAGGATGGCGTATGTGAGTTAATTGCTCACAAGAATGAAAAAGTTTCCCTTGATGTACAACTTACTTCTTTGAAAGTTTCCCTTAATAGGTTTATGGCAATATTAACCCAGATGAATCATCGTGTGGGATCATTCCCTTTCACTCGAGAGCATTGCCTTTGATGTGCAGTTTGCTTCTTTCAAAGTTTATCTAGATAGGTTTTTGCCAATGTTAACTTGGATGAGCCGTCGTTGCGTAAGCACGTCCTTGAAAATCTCCATTTTGAAAAACATTATCTATCTCTTCCAAATTGAAAATTGCCACATGCTTGATATATATAATCTGTGCAAGACTTTTTAAATGAGTTGTGTTTTATTCGATTGATGAAAATCTCCATTTTAAAAAACATTGTCTATCTCTTTCAAATTATTAAGATTTTTTAATCTCATTTTAATAGTTTACATCTTACTTGAAAGTGCGGACCAATGTTGATCTATTATCATAATAATAGTTTATTAGTTGATCTATTATCGTCTCGCTTAGATAGATATTATATCTAATTAGTTTATATTTATATTTATATAATATAATTTATATAATTATATAATATAATATAATAATAGTAATAACAATGATAATGATAATGATAATGATGATAACGATGATGATGATTGATGTTGTATTGTTTATTAGTTTATTGTTAGTTTATAGTTTATTTATTGTGGTATTATTTTGTTTAGATTAGATATTGTTTTATATTATTGTTGTTGTCATATTGTTTATTATTATTGTTGTATTATTATGTTATTATATTTTTATTATTGTATTTTGATTGATTTAGTTTATTATTATTTTATTAGTATAAATATATATACAAAAAACTAATAATAATAATATAAAATAATGTGAATAGCGATAATATAAAATAATTAGTTATAATTGTAGTGAGTAATGATATAGTTGTAGTGCACCACCTAAAATACCAACTCACTAGTCATTGTGGTGTTGGCTTTGATCCTTGACTGGATTCATCCATTGTGACAAAAAACCTAATCTTCTCTCAACTAGGGAGCCATGAGAATTTGCTTGAAATAATCCAAATGCATCTTGAAGACCCAATTGAGTCTTATGTGTGGGATAAACAAATTGAAACCTCACTCTAGATGCTACTTACTATAGCAAATTCTATGGTAGTCAATCATATGGTCTAATGCATGTTTGTCTAAATTTAATGCATTAGAAGTTAATCTCATGTCATCTAGGATTTTTCACTGTTTCTAATTTTTAATATAAGATAAGAATAGTTGATTTATACCTTGATATTGACGTATGTGTTTTGTGCAGCATGGAGGAAAAAAATGTGTCTGTAGCAAATGTTGTGCAGTGCACTCCCAGTGTGTAAATGAATGTGTACAAAGGGAAAGAGGTTATAACGAAGAAGGCAGTTCGTCATGCACTCAGGCATGTTGGAGGATATGAAAGTTCTATTCATTTTTTGAGAGTCATTCATCGCTTGGATGGGCTTGAGAAGCAAGTAAAGGCACTATTTTGACGTCAAAGGGCTTCAGTTTCTCTTAGTGAGAGCATTGATAGCCGTCTACAAAGGATTGGGAGAATTTTGGAGGAGAAATACGAAGGAAACCTTTGTGATGGGGTGAGGATACAGGATGAGTTGGAAGAAATCAAGGGTTACATAGGGGAGATATATAAACATGTTCGAAAGTATTGGCCATGTATTGGATCCTTGGATATTGATCATGATGAGAAGATGAAAGATCTTATTGACAGTGCTGGTCGTATAGAGGATGGCGTATGTGAGTTAATTGCTCACAAGAATGAAAAAGTTTCCCTTGATGTACAACTTACTTCTTTGAAAGTTTCCCTTAATAGGTTTATGGCAATATTAACCCAGATGAATCATCGTGTGGGATCATTCCCTTTCACTCGAGAGCATTGCCTTTGATGTGCAGTTTGCTTCTTTCAAAGTTTATCTAGATAGGTTTTTGCCAATGTTAACTTGGATGAGCCGTCGTTGCGTAAGCACGTCCTTGAAAATCTCCATTTTGAAAAACATTATCTATCTCTTCCAAATTGAAAATTGCCACATGCTTGATATATATAATCTGTGCAAGACTTTTTAAATGAGTTGTGTTTTATTCGATTGATGAAAATCTCCATTTTAAAAAACATTGTCTATCTCTTTCAAATTATTAAGATTTTTTAATCTCATTTTAATAGTTTACATCTTACTTGAAAGTGCGGACCAATGTTGATCTATTATCATAATAATAGTTTATTAGTTGATCTATTATCGTCTCGCTTAGATAGATATTATATCTAATTAGTTTATATTTATATTTATATAATATAATTTATATAATTATATAATATAATATAATAATAGTAATAACAATGATAATGATAATGATAATGATGATAACGATGATGATGATTGATGTTGTATTGTTTATTAGTTTATTGTTAGTTTATAGTTTATTTATTGTGGTATTATTTTGTTTAGATTAGATATTGTTTTATATTATTGTTGTTGTCATATTGTTTATTATTATTGTTGTATTATTATGTTATTATATTTTTATTATTGTATTTTGATTGATTTAGTTTATTATTATTTTATTAGTATAAATATATATACAAAAAACTAATAATAATAATATAAAATAATGTGAATAGCGATAATATAAAATAATTAGTTATAATTGTAGTGAGTAATGATATAGTTGTAGTGCACCACCTAAAATACCAACTCACTAGTCATTGTGGTGTTGGCTTTGATCCTTGACTGGATTCATCCATTGTGACAAAAAACCTAATCTTCTCTCAACTAGGGAGCCATGAGAATTTGCTTGAAATAATCCAAATGCATCTTGAAGACCCAATTGAGTCTTATGTGTGGGATAAACAAATTGAAACCTCACTCTAGATGCTACTTACTATAGCAAATTCTATGGTAGTCAATCATATGGTCTAATGCATGTTTGTCTAAATTTAATGCATTAGAAGTTAATCTCATGTCATCTAGGATTTTTCACTGTTTCTAATTTTTAATATAAGATAAGAATAGTTGATTTATACCTTGATATTGACGTATGTGTTTTGTGCAGCATGGAGGAAAAAAATGTGTCTGTAGCAAATGTTGTGCAGTGCACTCCCAGTGTGTAAATGAATGTGTACAAAGGGAAAGAGGTTATAACGAAGAAGGCAGTTCGTCATGCACTCAGGCATGTTGGAGGATATGAAAGTTCTATTCATTTTTTGAGAGTCATTCATCGCTTGGATGGGCTTGAGAAGCAAGTAAAGGCACTATTTTGACGTCAAAGGGCTTCAGTTTCTCTTAGTGAGAGCATTGATAGCCGTCTACAAAGGATTGGGAGAATTTTGGAGGAGAAATACGAAGGAAACCTTTGTGATGGGGTGAGGATACAGGATGAGTTGGAAGAAATCAAGGGTTACATAGGGGAGATATATAAACATGTTCGAAAGTATTGGCCATGTATTGGATCCTTGGATATTGATCATGATGAGAAGATGAAAGATCTTATTGACAGTGCTGGTCGTATAGAGGATGGCGTATGTGAGTTAATTGCTCACAAGAATGAAAAAGTTTCCCTTGATGTACAACTTACTTCTTTGAAAGTTTCCCTTAATAGGTTTATGGCAATATTAACCCAGATGAATCATCGTGTGGGATCATTCCCTTTCACTCGAGAGCATTGCCTTTGATGTGCAGTTTGCTTCTTTCAAAGTTTATCTAGATAGGTTTTTGCCAATGTTAACTTGGATGAGCCGTCGTTGCGTAAGCACGTCCTTGAAAATCTCCATTTTGAAAAACATTATCTATCTCTTCCAAATTGAAAATTGCCACATGCTTGATATATATAATCTGTGCAAGACTTTTTAAATGAGTTGTGTTTTATTCGATTGATGAAAATCTCCATTTTAAAAAACATTGTCTATCTCTTTCAAAT
>NW_028229723.1:0-110369 GCF_053477565.2 Lygodium microphyllum | reverse complement strand
ACACAACTACAGGCAAAAGAGCTAAATTAACCTTCCACCAGGGTGATCTAGGGCTGATCTAAAGACATCAGATCTAATAAGAACACCAAAAATGGCAACTCTTCTCTATTGAGAATCAAAGAGCACCACAAGAGAAGGAAGAAGCCAACCAATAGAGCCAAAGGGATAGAAGGGAAAAGCCATGTCAAAGGAATGTGTAGGGTGCCTTCAACTTAGTCACCAATGAGCAAAAGCAATAAAAGGTCATCTCTGAATCAATGTTATAGCTTGCCTATATAAGGCTCACTATAAATGGAAGGGTCCCAAGGGACTTGAGCCATACACATGTGCTCTTGCATATTCTCATATATTATTCTCAAGCCTTCTTTATCACGGAGTTACTAAAATTATTTAAGCCACCCTAGATCCATGTTTTAACACGATATTATACCTAGTTGGGAAGGCTCAAGAGACAAAACTTTCTGGTTTAGGCCACCCTAGATCCATGTTTCAACATGGTAGTACAGCTAGTTAGGATGGCTAAAGAGTCAAAACGTATTGGTTTTATGATTGGTAGGTTGAACATGAAATTGTTTCTCATTATCAATGAAGTCCAGATAGTCTTTTTCAGATATAGCAATGGGTCTAAAGCCTTTGCCTAGTTCTACAACTCAGACTGTATTGAGCTATGGAAGACATGCTACACCATAACAGCAAAAGCTTCAAGATTATTCTTTTCAAAGCTTCTCTTTGCTCAATATCGTCTTATTGTGTAGCTGAGGGTAGTTATAACATGGTAGGTGGAGCAATATTAAGTTGCAATATGAAAGTTTGTGAGGAGATCTTGTTTTCTTTTATTTGAGCATTACAAGTTTCATCCTATGTATCAAGCAGTGGCACATTTGACTTTGAGAGCCCGGCAAGAGCATCAGATGTCAACCCTGAACAAGCAACTGGCTGTAAGCTAGCTCCCAATCTAGTAACAGAAAAGTCTTGAAACCTCACTTTTTAGTGTGATCATACCAAGATCTAGCCACAATCAGATACAAACTGAACTATGTATCAAGCCCGGCAAGTCCATCAGATGTAAAACTTGGGCAAGGCCTAATTAGAATCACTAAGTACCAATCAAGCAAGTATCTCTCAGCTATTAAAATGGACAGAGTAGCAAGATTTAGCCACTACCAGATACAGATGGAACCTATGTAGCAAACAGTTACATGTTTGACTTGAGAGGCCAAGTAACTGAAACCAGATGTTAACCTTGAGCAAGCTCCCAATCCACAGAAACAGTATTTAAGCCTTACATTTTAGCATAACCTTTCTTACCAGAGAGAGGTTGCTCTACATCTCCAGTAGATAAAAAGTCAAACAAGGGAATTGGATAAGTGCATCCAATTGGTCCTTTAAAAGCCCAGTCATGCAGCATGCTGGTAATTAGGCTAACAAGAATACTCGATCCCATAGTAGACTCTACATTTACCCTACAAGGAAGTGGAACTGTGAGTTAAAGCTATAGAACAGGATATTGCACGGGCACAGTTGGGATAGTTGATGTGCACTTTTAATGAGGACGTTTCATAGAAAGTGTAAGAGCTAGCTATGCTTTCTCCACATTGAATGAAGGGCAATAATTATTTCCGATCCCCCTTTTTGACAATTATAGAACCTTTGTATGGCTGCAAGTTAGGTGTAGTTTAGCTGTGTCAAAATGAATAATTAGTGAAGCTTGAAAGAGAGGTGCACCACTTACATCCAAAACCCCTCAAAAGCACAAACCAAAAGAGGCAATTGATACGACAGAGCATGGACCGAGAAAGAGTTGATGATTACCCCTTTGCAGTACCGAGAATAATTCGCATTCTGATATCCCAACTCAATGGTGGATGTTCCCCCAGCTGTCCATGGAGCCACTGCTCCAAATTCCCATTGTCAATGTACTCATAAACAAGCATCCTGAAAAGCAAGCAGCACATACATTCCAAATAACAAAGGGCAATCAGTTAGTAGATTCTACAGCACTTACGTAAGATGTAAATTCTTGTGTGAGTACTGAAAGAAAGTGCCAGAGATCCTGCTCTCATCCTTCAAATCAAATGTTTATATTCCAACATTTACTACAGTTCACCTTTGCGAGCCTTCCATACAATATCCAATCAACCGTACAAGATTCTTGTGTCTGACACGTCCTATCGCCTCTACCTCTATCTTGAACTCCCTCTCAGCCTGCCCTCTGCAAGCGAAAAAATCGGCCAGGAACAGAATTACATTGCAAAACCCTTTAAGACGTCACAAACAGAGGACAAAGGGAAATTGCAATGATCGCAATCCTCCTACCTATTATTTAGAAGATTTTTCACAGCTATGCGTGTACCATCAGGTAGCTGACCAAAGTACACAATCCCGTATCCTCCCTCACCGAGCACATTGGAATCAGAGAAGGAATCAGTCGCAGCCTCTAGCTCACGCATGGTGTACCAATGGCCCCATCCCAAATGGGAAACTTCTGGAACTGTGATCCCTGTACCTGCAGTTGGTGCAGGAGCTGGAGATTCTGCTGATCGGGAATTGCTGCTGGCGCTCGAGCCTCTATCATGTGGGTGATGCCCTCTCTTCTCCCCCTCAACAGGTCCCTTTTCCACACGGGTAGGCCGTGCTTTGTGCACCATTTCCACACGGGTGTCTTCACCAAGCCGGAGGTTTGGCCTTGTGCCTCTTTCTGCTGCTCCTCTGCCATCAAAGCCCTTCTCGCCTTTGTCGGAACCTTGCTCTCCATTTGGAACATGCACCACAACCTTCTCGATTGGCGGTCTATCTTCAGACAAGTTGCTCAGGGAACGGCCATACGCACCCTGTGGAATAGGTTTCCTGGCCCTTTCTGCCCTCATCATGTCTTTCGCTGAGGCCTTGTGTGCCAGAATAACTGGCTTTTCTGCAGCTTTCCTCCTCGAGCTTAACCATAGTGACAGAAAGAAGAGAATGAGGACAATAAATGCCCCTACTCCAATACCGATGACGGCCCACAATTTGAGCCCGAAGATGATCGTTCTTTTAGAGAGCACATTGTTCAAAAAATCCATGGTTGTATGCAGAGATCCGTGCCGAACAAGGTACTGCAGTTTGAAAGACAGGACTGCAAGCATTAGCGCAGGCCAATGGGGCATATGCGTCAAGCAGATCAAAGCATGTGAAGGGAATGAATCTATACACAAATACAATACCTGTTCTCAGATTTTAGCTTCAGTGTACAAAACATATCCTGTGTGGGGGTACACCAGCAGAACCTGCATCCAAGGGAAAAGTAGAATGCAATGAGCTGTCTGTCAGACACCAGAGCACGTCAGACGAAACAGTCAAGCAAGATGGCAGAGAGCTGGCTAACAATGCGATCAAAGCCATCACCTTACCAACTTCAGGTAGCCAGCCTTAAATTCAAGCAGGAAACTGTGTGTATGGATTCAACATGTACAAAGGAACCCTAATGGCTTAATCCACAGGGAAATATGCCATCAAAGCTGAGCTGAAAGCTGGTAGGGGGCACAAGAAAATCCTAACAACACTGTTGACACATCAGGGAGATTGGCCGTGAAACAGCTCATTGCGCAGCTCGACCGAGTGCAGAAAGCTATGGCTGCCTTTGTTTAACTTTTGGCTGCCTTTCCAACTGTCTGTTGTGTGTGTCCGGAGGAGGATATCCCACAGTGCGAGCAAAAGGAGAGAGTAGGAAAAGGGTAAAGAAGGAGGAGGCGAACCGAAGAGGAGGCAAAGCTGACAGAAAAGAGCTGGATGCACGGGATCTATAGTTACTGCATCCATGAAGAAGCCAGAGAGAGAGAGAGAGAGAGAGAGAGAGAGAGGGAAAATAGGAATTTAAATGCATTTTTAAGCTCTTACAAAATGACAGTAAGAGAATAAACATATTTACTCATTTTAAGGAAAATGGGATTTAAATCTTTTTTCTATATATTAGCAGAAGGAAAACGTTTACCTTTTAGGAAGGAATGAGATTTTTGGATGCATTTTTTATCATTATTTCGTTTTCTGTCATTTAAATTTGATTTGATTCATTTATCCTTGATTTAATTTTCTTATTAATAAATAAATTGGTGATATTTACAGCTAATATTTAGCCGAATGGCTTCGACTAGTTTATTTATTTTTTCATATCATCTGGATAGTATTCAGGGATTTTTTCTTTTTCCTGGTATTCCCTGCAGATATTATAAAAACGTTTTAAGTTATTGCGATTATTATTATTATCGAAATGGCATGTCTCTAAGTATGTGTTGTTTGGTCGTATTCCAGTGAGCTGAACGTTACTATTTTTTGATTTTAATTGCTGGCCATTCGAACTTTGTGATGTTATCAAATATGTGTATTTTTGGGTCGTCTTGTAGTGATTCCAACGTTACTATTTTGACTCCAAGTTCTGGTCATATTTTCGGAACTGTATCGAATTATCAAAAAAGTTTTTGATGGCTGTGGTTATTATTATTATTACTAATACGAAAGACTAAATAACCAATCACTTTCGAAATTAGCATTATTTTATTACCATGTAAACGAGAAATAGGGAGTGATGGCAACAGGGAAAATCCATTTGCGCGAAAGCGGAGAACGACAGAAAATCTGCCCTTTTTCCACGTGGCTCCTGACCTGTCCGATTGAGCAGTGCAGCTTACGTTTTGATACGCTCTCTCGCAAAAACCAGGTAGCTTTTAAAAATGACCGTCCTGAGAGATTAAAAGACCTGCCACCTCTTCATTTCCTTTTTCTGATTTTGGAACTTTAAGCCATTTATCCTATTTGTGGTAACGGGCAGCTGTGGCTCGCCATCCTTCTTGTTGGATGTACCATCTCTGACCTCCTCTGCACAACCGAAGCCCACAATTCCTTGAAGTTACGACTCGCGAGACCCTTCCTTTTTCTCAAATGTGAGAGTAGTAGATAGATACATACTCCCGTCGCATTGCTCGGTCTAAATCAGATCAGAATATAATTTAACCCAACAAAATATGATTTTCTTCCATTTTAAAAACATTTAGTATGTGTGTTTATTTGATGTATTCGCTCTCTTGTCTTCATCTTCGTTATCCATCAATGCAAGTAGTATGTAAAATCGTATGTAAGTCATCGAATCAATGTATGTGTGGTAAATAAGTGTTCCTCTCAATAATCTTTTCTCTATCCTTGTTCTACTTTTGTCACATAGGCACACTCGTGTGTGTATGGATGTGCACATGTGGGTGGCTGTGTGCGTAGACACACACACATTCATGCACACACACACACACCCCTCCAATTGTTGTCTATGCAATATGTTCACAATTTTCAATACTCCAATGTTCTCTCTCTCTCTCTCTCTCTCTCTCTCTCTCTCTCTCTAGATTGCTATCAAATTTTCTTGCGCTAGCAATGGTGAAATCTATATGTGATAGAGTTATAGATTGGTGCTATATATTAATAAGTAGGGTTGGTTAGTACATCAAGTTAGTCATCAAATCAATATTGTGTGATTTAAATTGAGATTAGTCATAAAGTGATGGTTTACTTTGATTGTTTTACTTAAACTAATATATGACCAGTACATTAATGCACATCTAGTAAATTATAAGCAAGCTCATGATATGATATTAGATTAGTAGATAGATGGTGTATTAGGTTGAGGCAAGAAGGTGCGTTAGGTTAGATTAATGTCTAGTTTAGAATCTAGGGTCCATTCTTTATTGGTCAGTTAATTTTACTATTGATGTTGCAATCAAAAGATATGTATCAAATAATGTCAATAGCAATGCAAGGAATGTACATACTATAGTTAATAACTCTACATTTTCAAGTAACTAGAAATAAAGAGACTACACTAATACATTTTCCTTTTTTAATTTCTTTCAAATAATTTTGTCCTTTAATAAAGATTTTACATATTCTTGGAGAATGTGCATTTGCCAAGTGTACTATACATAGCATTAAGCCATTGAAGCTTGGTTTACTACACAATTGGTTTGCCAAGTGTTGTTAATAAGCAGGATCATTCGTTAGTACATCAAGTCAGTGCAATCAATATTGAGTGACTTCTGTTGAGATTAATCTAAGTAGTGGCATACTTTAATTGGTTAATAAAATTAATCCATGACTGGTACATTGGTGCACATTAGTAATTTAGTAAACTCGTGATATGATAGTAGGTTAGTAGATAGATTTTGTTGGGTTGAGGTAAGAAGGTGGATAGGTTATGTTAGTATCTTTGAGGTGACTAGTAAGTAGGCTTAGAGTTTAGGGACCATTCATTATTAATGAGTGGATTTACCATTGATACTTCAATCAAAAGATATGTGTCAAATAATGTCAATAGCATTTCAAGGAATGTACAATAAGGATAATAACTCTACATTTTGAACTAACTAGGGACAATTGATTACATTAGTACCTTTCTTTTTTAATTTCTTTTGGAGAAGTTTGTTTTTTAATAAAAACTTTACATGTGCTTGGGCAATGCAAGTTTGCCAAGTGCACTATACATAGCATGAAGACACGTAAGATTGGTTTACTCTACAATCATACAAGCATAACACAATAAACTATGCTATGAAGTTATGTTCTATGTGCCAAGTATGCTATACACTTAGGATTAGTTGTTGTGTGCTTCTCTATTGATTTAAGCAATAGTACAAGCATTAGCAAAGTAGAAAAGAGCAATGGCAACTTTTCTTTCAACTGGGAATGCATGACCCTTCATAGTCAACAATGGCTCGGGTATCCTACCTTGTTCAAGAGCATATGTGAGCATGCAAACAAGTTCTGAGAACAAAGTTGGGGGTATACGGAAAAAGGATTGAAATCGCATTCGATCCTTTATGTACCATATACAATATACTGGCCACCAATGAAGAGAGCAAAGTTTTATGTACTAAATTCTAAATTGGACTTTATCCTAGTGCAGATGGGGAGATGAAGAAATCAAACTACAAAAGTGAGCCATGCTAGATGAAAAGAAAGCCCAATGCTCGAAGTTGAGCCTCTCCAAGTCATCTTTTAAGTTGAAAGCATCCAAAATAGTTGAAGTTGATAGCCCAATGTGGATTGCAAGTTTTCGAAGAGACAACATCATTATTTGAAGAATGTTAATGAACACCAAAACAATCACAAGCAAAGAATCGTCCATGGTACCTGACAAAATAGGCAACTCCATCATCATAGTGTAACAGAATAAGAACTATGTTAATTTGAGATAACAAGCATCTAATTGTCAAGATTGTGGGAGAGAAGGAAGGAGCCTCACTTGTAGCTTTCTCACTTGCACAATGGGGGAATACACACACAGGTGGAGGCTGAAAACAGTTTTCCTCTTCTTAGTTGTGTAAGCCAAAGAGAACTCTAGTACAGAGAAATAGAAGAACCCTATATATGGGTCTCAAACCAAACTCAACTAACTAAGGTAGCATACTAACTGAGCCACGAACTAGAGTAGATAAGGATAGCTATCATCTAGCTATTATTCATGGGCAGTGTACCAACCGCATCTGCAGCTAACAAGTCGGTGACATAAATGCACAACGGTCACCCTGGCATATCACGAGTGGAGCTCGATATCTCAACATTAGGTCAATACAACAACAATACAAGCATATGAATGAATGTCGATTCCACTTACTAGAGATCATGGTCACCTCAGAAAATTATTACAACTACACAACTAAGAATATGTTAAGCGCAAGGTTTGGCTAAACAATGGAGCAATCTCACTGAACTTGCGCAGCTTCTCTGCGCCCAATGCCTTCATGAATATGTCAGCTACCTGATCCTCTGTGCCGACATAAACTAGATCAATAAGACCTAGTAAAACTCTATCCCGCACATAGTGATAATGCATCTCAATGTGCTTTGTTCTAGCATAATAGACTGGGTTATTTGCCAAGTGTATACTGCTCATGTTGTCACAATAAATGACAACTGGCCCATCTGTAGGCTGATGCATATCATAAAGTAGCTTATACAACCAAGCTACCTCACATGCGGCCATTGTTGCACCCCTGTACTCAGCCTCTGTGCTTGACAAGGCAACTGTAGGCTGTTTCTTGCTGCTCCAAGTGACTGCAGCACTCCCAAAAGAGAACACATATCCACTAGTAGATCGTCTATCAGAAATACTACCAGCCCAATCAGCATCAGTGTATCCATGCAACTGTATCTGAATCCCAGTCTCATAAAATAGTCCATACTGCAATGTGAACTTCACATACCTGAGTATGCATCTAGCCGCATCCAAATGCGGTTTCCTTGGAGCCTGCATAAACTGACTTACCAATCCAACAACATAGCTCAAATCTGACCTGGTAATAGTCATATAAATCAAACTTCCTACTATGCGTCTGTACATAGTAGGGTCTTCCAGAAGCTCACTTGCATCTGCGCTCAGCTTCACATTCTGCTCCAAAGGAACTGAAATAGGCTTGCAGCCTATCATCCCATATTTGGACAGCATCTCCAATCCATACTGCCTTTGCAAGAGCCGTATCCCACTTGGTGATCTAATCACCTCAATGCCCAAGAAATAACGTAGCTCTCCCAAATCCTTCATCTCAAACTTCTGCTTCAATAGCATTTTCACATGAAGGATATCTTCATCACTATCACCTGTCATAATCAAATCATCAACATAAATAACAAGTAGCATAATACCTTTCTCTGTTTTTCTCACATAAAGTGAAAAATCTGCCTTGGAAATTTGAAAGCCAATGGTGACAAGATACTGTCCTATTTTGTCAGACCATGCTCTAGGTGCTTGCTTCAAGCCATACAAGGCTTTCTTCAACCTGCAAACAAACTCAGGATGAATAGCATGCACATAATCTGGTGGCTGCTCTATATAGACCTCTTCTTGCAAATTACCATGCAAGAAGGCATTCTTTACATCCATCTGATGTAAAGACCATCCCTTTGATGTAGCCATAGCAATGACTGCTCTTACGGTTGCCATCCTTGCAACCGGACTAAATGTTTCTTCATAATCAATGCCATATGTTTGTGCATATCCCTTGACTACTAATCTTGCCTTGTATCTGTTCACAGAACCATCTGCATTGTGCTTCACCTTATAAACCCACTTATAACCAATTGCATTCTTATCTTTAGGCAAAGGTACCAATTTCCATGTAGCATTTGCTTCCAAGGCATCCATTTCTTCATCCATGGCTTTCTCCCATTTTTATTTTCCCATGGCTTGCTCAAAAGAAGTGGGTTCTAGTTCTTGTATCACTTTGACCATATAGGCATAGTGAATGGCTGTAAATCCATCATATTTCAGCCTATCCACGGGATACCTAGCTCTGGTAGACCTGTGCAAAGTAGGTTCACTCCTAGGTGCTCTCAAAACATCCCTGGTCTTCCTTACTCCAGGTGTAACAATAGAAGGAATACCCAACTCATCATCAATGCTCTGTTCTGAGCCACTGGATTCACCATCCACATAAGAGTGACCTGCATTCACATCAAACATGGGCTGATCTACCTTCTCTTTTCCTTTTCGTGAAACATGCATACCACTATCTGCATTGCTTTGAGAAGATTCTCTTGATCTCAATCTGCCTGTCCATGGGGAAGAATGTGAACCACTACTAGAGGACACTCCAGGTCCACTAATATCTTGTGACTGCTGCTGTGAATTCTGTGCAGCATTACCATTTTGTGCATCTACATTATCAATCACATTAACTGGTTTATACCAGCTACTCATCTCATAAAAACAACATCTCTGCTCACTGTAAACTTACAAGTAGAAGGGTTATAGCATCTATAACCTTTCTGCTGCAGAGAGTAACCAATAAAGATGCACTTCTCAGCTTTTGGATCCAACTTGGATCTCAACTCATCTGGCACATGAACATAGGCAATGCAACAAAAAATTTTCAAATGACAAATATATGGTTTCCTATCAGTATATCTCTCCTCTGGAGTCATGCCATGTATTGCTGCAATGGGAGTCCTGTTCATTATGTAGACTGTTGTAGCAACTGCCTCAGTCCAGTAAAAATCTGGCAGGTCTTTTTCATTGAGCATGGCACGAGATACCTCTCCAATATACTTGTTTTTTCTTTCTGCAATTCCATTTTGCTGTGGGATATGACTACATGAATATTGTTGCTTTATGCCATGCTCCTGCAAGAACCTTGCAAACTCATTTGAGAGGTACTCTCCCCCTCCATCTGACCTTAGGCATTTTATTTGCAGGCATGTTTCTTTTTCAACCATAGCTTTAAGAGTTTTGAAATGCCCAAAAACTTCACTTTTCTTTTTTATATAATACGCCCAAAGTTTTCAACTATAGTCATCAATAAAAGTGACAAAATAATGACAGCCTCCAATAGATGCAGCTTTAGTAGTCCACACATCAGAGTGGATTAATTCCAATGGCTTCTTACTCTCTTGAACATGTCTAGGAAATAGTTTCCTTGCCTGTTTTCCAAATTGACAGGCTTCACATACCTTATGCATTTTTGCAACCTTGAATTTAGGCAATCCTGCAATAATATTTTGGGCTTGCATTGATTTAAGTCGCTGTACATTAACATGACTAATGCGTTTATGCTAGATATCATTATCTACAACTACACCGGTCCCATGTGCAAACATTGCTGCACTCAATTCAGGCATGTTTGTATCCAACGTAAACATTCTGCCCTTCTTCTTTTCTTTTGCTATCAAGCGACCTTTATTTTTCATATCCTCAACAAAGCATCCATGAGGATTAAATCTGACCTGTAAGCCCTGCTCAACCATTTGACCAACAGAAACCAAGTTCTTGGTGATATTCGGGACATGAAATACATCCGACAGGTATTTCTTTTTTCCATCCTGCATAGACAAAGGAATTTTTCCAATCTGCACAATAGGATGTGCAGTATCATCACCAGTGTCCATAAATCCTGGTTTTTCCATTTTCCTTGCATCCTACATCCATTCTGCATGACCTGTCATGTGGTTTAATGCACCTGACTCAACATACCACACATCGTTGCTTTCTTCTGCACTTGTCACAGAATTGGTCATGTGCTGCACCATAAACAAATGCTCATTTCTGTCATCACCCTGTCTACTAGAAGGTGCATAATTCCCTTGTTGCAGTTTTCCATTCATGATGTCATTCTGCTTTTTATAGCAGTCTTTAGCCTTATGACCCATTTTACCACAATAGTAGCATTCAACATTGCTGTTTGCATTTTGGCCTCTTTGCCATCCACCACGACCTCTTTGGCTCCCCCTGCCTCTAGAGTTACCATGTCCTCCTCTATAGGACCGGTTTTCTTGAGTTTGCTGCATATTCTGATTTCTACCACGGCCTCCAGATCGGCCTCCTCTACCTCTGCCTCTACCTTTTTCAGCATTTGAGTAGAAGACAGCTTCTTTTGAAGTTCCTTCTGAAGAAGATGCACCACCATTTATCTGCTCCTCAGAAAATTGTTACAACTACACAACTAAGAATATGTTAAGCGCAAGGTATGGTTAAACAATGGAGCAATCTCACTGTGTGATATGTAAGCTTCATGGGTGGCATCTAGTTTATCAAAATAGTCATGGTATGGCTCACTTGCCATCCTCCATTTCCATGCCTTAACTCGTACACCTCTTTGTCTCCTTCCTCAATGTCAAATTAGCTCATATCTTCATCTGGTTGATATTAAATATCAACCCGCTTGGTGATGTGTAACCCATCACCTCTTAATAAGGCAAAAATAGATCCCCCTTTGAGAAAAATAGTAAGAGGGTCTTCATGTGGGCCCATTTCATGAAGGAATCACTATCAAACATTGTCAAACCATGATCTTTTGCATGAGGCATTCCTTCACTTTAGGGAGCCAAAAATTTGTTCAATAACTTTGCCAAAATGGAAAAATTTACATAACAACAAAAGCAATTTAGATTAGGTCATCACCTATTGACAGTGAAGAAGGTGGTGATCATTGGTTATGAAGAAGGTGGTGAACAGAAGGATGTGGTGTATTTGATTATTGGTCATAGCAGGTGAGACGGGCTATGTGGGAAGGTGGCACGAATAATGTAGGAGATGCAATATGCATTTGCATGCATACACAAAAGCTTTGTTGCTATTGTTTAACTTGTTGAAAATCGAGCCGATGCAACTCAATGCCATTGACACATGACCTCCTGACTAGGAATAGCCCATAGGAGCCCACCATATAACTATAGCCAACATCCACTTGAGCCATTTCTTTGTGTCTGATTTGATCTAGGATTTGCATTTCCTCTTCCAAGTCTACCTGATGATCTATCGAGCACTTGTGGCATCATGCTTCAACCCACAAAGTTTCCACCCATCTAACTTACTCTCGATGTTTGTCATGTTCATGGATCCACTTCCTTCCATTGCAAGGGCTTACTCACTGAATTGCTCCTCCTTGTGTCCCCTCTAGATTTGGCTTGATTCAGCTCAATATTGTTCCTTACTTCCACTTCCAATCCTATCTTTACTTGATTCATCTATGCACAAAAGTGTTCTCATCTTACGGCTCTTGTGCATATTCGAGTCATCATCAAAAGAGAAGTTAAGTTTAATATCCTTTTCCCTTTTCAACATCAAGAATGCATCATTTAATGATATTTTCTAGACCTCTCCGTCAACCATCCTTTTTGGCTTGCGTACTAACTGCCTTGACAACGCCTTGCTAGTCAACACTCGGTTTTGGGTTTTTCACAAGAGGGCTTGTAATAGGGGTATCACTCCAATCACTCAAGCCTCACTCTAATCAGTTAGGTCTAACTCCTCTAGCATGCCCATGTTCATCACATCAAGATCATATGTCAATCTAGTACTTTCAAGTAGTTCATCTATGAAATTTATTTTGTCATATTCACAATTCTACCACCTTTCATTGCAACAATCCTTAATCTTGTTGTTTATAGTATGTCACTCAACCTTAAAGCTTTCTTGGGTTCTTGGTACTTGCTTCAACACCTTGCCCAATGTGACTTTATCATCCCTCGAGGCACCATGTTTGCCTTTTTCTTCATCTAATTTCACTTTTTCACCCTCCAACTTACACCATTCATCGAGAGCATCCCATCTTTTAGCATACAACATTTCAATCTTTCCTCTCCAAGTGTCACATTTAGCCATTTTCAAACTTTTCACATTTCGACTCAAACATTTACCCCTGTAATACTTTCACGCAATTAAAAATTAGTTGGTTAGTTAGTCAATTAAGGTTACTAACTAAAAGAGTAAATAAAGTACAAACTAACATTAATAACTAATAATTTTTATTTAATTAAAAATATTAAAAAAACCAAGAGTCATAATCCGATATTTTTTCCAAATTGACAAGAATTGTAGCCACCCTTCACGAAAGTTACATCGTGAATGAGAGTTGAATGAGAGTTATGAGTCATATTAATCACTAATGTTAATGTGTATAGTATGGATGGTCGAAAAATATTAGATTTTTGGGCAAAACTAGCATATTTTAGATATTACTTATTGTAAATATCCTAAAAAGCTATGGAGATTCCTAGAATAGGATGTCATGTAAAAAAAGCAAGTGTTTTTTTTTCAACTTGTTTTGGAGATTTAATACAAAAGAAGAAGGATTGGTGAAATCGCGTGCATCGCGATTGCAGTTTACAGGTAGTAAACAGCAACAGGGAGAACTAACCAAGTGTCATCCTGGGGTTTTACCCCCCTTTCGAAGCCAACAGAACTATCAAATTTATGATTTGAGCATCAGATCACTGATTTTTCCAAGATTCCCTCCACAAAGAGCTCTTTTTCTCAGCCACACCCCTTCTTCTCTAATTCAACTATAAATATGAGGCATGGGGAGCAGTTTAGGAAGCACAAGGAGACCCCAAGAGGCTGCAAGAGAAAGGTAGAGAGAGGGAGGTAGTGATACCAGGAGGCATATTCCACGGTGGATTTCACGAGGTTTTTTATTCCACGGTGGATTCCGTAAGGTTTTGTAATGGATTCCGTAAAACTATATTTATTTGTCAGGGCTCGTACACAAGGTGGATTCCTTGTGCGAGAAGTTGACGGGGATGCCTATTCTTTTCGTGCGTCATATTAATTTAATGTGCACGTGGGTGATTCCATAGTGGATGATTCCACAAAATACATATTTAAATTAATGGGCGTTTATGAGTTTAGAGTGCACTCGTATTAAATTAAGGTTAGGACAGAGTTCCAACCTATTTATTTATTTTGTAGCTGAAGACTACTAGGTATTTACTTTTGTCGGTTTAA
The DNA here is from genome assembly GCF_053477565.2 of Lygodium microphyllum. Classification (NCBI taxonomy): domain Eukaryota; kingdom Viridiplantae; phylum Streptophyta; class Polypodiopsida; order Schizaeales; family Lygodiaceae; genus Lygodium; species Lygodium microphyllum. Next base: position 96,136 of record NW_028229723.1, on the reverse strand, counting down.
TTTTATTATTTTCTAACAATTGTGAATGCTTCAGTTGATGTGTAGAGCAGGTAGCAGTGGCTTTGGGTATCATTGGGCGTTAGCGTAAGGCCAAGAATAATTTTTATTATTAAAATTATTACTCTATTTGTAAGTTATAAGTTTAAACTTCTTTAGTAATAATTAGATCATTGTCCTTAGTACTATTAATTTATTTATTTTTAATATAGATTATTTTAGAATATGAGATTTAAGATATGCTTTTATTGAAATAAACTTTTTTATGGAATACCTTGCTATTTTCTTAATGTGGTTAAGTTTAGAATGCTTTTCTAGCTTTCTTTATAAAAGCAACAGGATCGAGAACAGGGTGAAAACTGAGTTTTTTTTGTTCCTCCCTCATTCAGAATCGGAATTCAGAGCTTCAAAAGTCACTTTGGGGGTTTTTGCACACTCCAGACGCAATGGTGATGTCAAAACGTCAAGATTTAGAGCAGAGAATTTTCTATATCAATTGCAGCATGTTACAGGATACCTCTTGACTCTTAAAACTCTGTATTTCAATTGATATGTGTACTTTCTTTGTAATTATATGTAAGATATGAATACAAATATCCATGTAAAACTATAATATAATTAAGGATGCAAACCATGGCTTTTGACACGGGGGAGGTTGGAACCAGTCGTGTGTTTTTCTCTTGTCTTTCTCAATCTATTGAGTTATTCAAATCCTCTTATATATTATAATGTTGTTTGTATTTAATAGTTGAGATATTTGATTTGTTAGATTTTTCCACTAAGTTCTTTGTTTATGATTGAGATTTGATTTGCTAGATTTGCCACGTATTCCGCTTCGCACCAGGTAGAAGGATACCCCTCCAAGAGAGAGAGAGAGAGAGAGAGAGAGAGAGAGAGAGAGAGAGAGAGAGAGAGGAGTTACCCCAAGAGGCTACGAGGGAGAGAGTTAGCTCAATTCCCCCTATCTCGGTCTTCGACTAGCCATCTTCTCTTATGCTCTCCCATCTCAAATTCATTCCTCCTCCTTTATCTCTTAAATCCACTTGCGGACGATGGCCCCCAAGCGAAGAATGTCGTGTGTGAGCGGCAATTCCACAACCAATAATGAAGCTTCGGGTGAGGGTATCAGTGTCAATATAACTATAGTGCCGGATATAAGTAATACATTTCCAAATTGTTAGATGCTTGCTTTGATTTCCGCATGAGATACATTAGGTCCCATACTATGCCGCATTAGAATAGGTCATTGAAAGGGATAAATTCAATCTTTATAATTGTAGGATGCATATTCAAGTGCAAGAGTTAAAACTATGAAAAAGAAAATTGCACTCATCCATGTATGATAAATGCATCTACACCTAAGTGATTGATGAAAATATTATTGCGTCTATTTTTACATTGTTTGAAAAAATGCAATTGGTTTTGTTGGTTGATCTAACAATATCCTAAATGTTTTTACATTTATCTAATTGTTGGACTGTCGTTTGGATGATTATTCCACATGCTTGAAATTGATGATAAATTCATGGTGGGGGTTTGTGATAACAATTTGCCATGAGGATAACGCAATGTTTTCTTGAAAGATGATATTAGGATTGACTGCCTTGATTGTGCTTGATTCTTAAATGAATTAATTAAGGAAATATTCTTTGCGCGAGTGGATCACCTCCATGATTGCACCGCAAATAAAACCAAAAAGGGCATTGCTCGATTCATGGGCCGAAGGTTCAGTGGTGAAAATGCCAACCACTGGAATAATGTTTCACTCTTAGGTAGCTTGTGAGTCAGGGGAGCTCTAGACCTCCGTGGCCCAACGTTTGTGCACGTTGGAAGTTCCTATTCTAGATAAAGGATGGAATTTGTGGTGCCATGTGATTTGGACCAGTTACTTCTGCAAGGCAGAAGGGGCATATAATTTTTCATGTATGGGCAGGAGACAAAGATTAACTTGAAGATAAGTTAAGGAATTTGTTTGAACTTGTTTGTCAAAAGGACTGCTTGCTCTGTATTCATGTCTATGTTATAAATTACATGAATGAACCCTATTCCCTAAAAGGCTTAATTAAAGAAGCTGATTTTAAAAGTCACACATAATTGTGGTAGGACCTAATTAAATAACCAAAGAACGCCTATCGAGGGAAGCGGGTGGGCAGAACCCCCGACGGGTCTGTCTTACAATAGGGCGGGGTCCTAGAGAATTGGGAGGCTTCTCACAAGGTTTTACCGACATTCGACCCTTAGAAATTGTTAGGTTAGAACCCTGATTCATGCCGTTTTAGGGGACCGGAATGGGACTATGCCTTACAGGTAGAGAGGTTGAGTGACACATCCCCCTCATTTCCCATTCTCTTTGAACCAAGTGCGGCATGGATCTACTTCAGCTTGGGTATCTCTGCATAAAGTAGGATATCCAAGACCCAACACTAGAATGTTGTCAGGAGACCTTGACCACGAGGGACCCAAATTTTAGGTCAATCCTAGTGGGTTCTCGGTTGCGAATGTTCCATTGCAAGGCGGACTCGAGAAACCCTAGGCAACAAACCCTGTAACATTCCATGGAAGTGCCAAGCAATGCCACTTAGATTCGTCTCTTGATGGACTACTAAAAACATGCTTGGATAGCTAATAGGCGGGCACGTTACATGAGATGCCTCATACATGTCCTAGGCATCTAGATTTGATACCAAATGATATGGATCCTCTTCGGTCCAACCTCACATGTTGTGCCATGGACCATCTCAAGTTGGCATCACACATCCCTATGGACTAGGAGCTACCATGCATGGCGTCAAGGATCAAAGCCACTTCACTTGACATGCTTCCCCTTCAAGCTAGAAGCCATCTCACATGTCCTCATCGTGGGCTCACGGTTCACCGCAATCCACATTGGCACGTTCCTCCAATGGGAAGGGAACAAACCTCAAAACTTAAGTCTTTTTGGGCTCAAGCAAGCGCACGTGGAAGAAACCCTTTGTTGGTTCACTCTACCCTACTTACCTCCCACTCCAAAGAAAAAGGCTTGCTCCCCACTCAATAAACTCAAATGCATCACTTCTCATCACAAAGGGATGGGTAAGAAGAGAAGAATGGAAAGAGGCTTACTCCTCAACTCCCTCACTCTCATGTATACACACACGCTCTCGCTCTCTCCCTCTCTTTCATTCTCCACAAGCAAGAAAAGAGACTCAAGTTTGCACACACATGAACATCTTGCTCTATTCATTTTCATTATCTTTATACAAAAAGTTAAGGTTTTTAACAAAATTAGGTTTTTTGTCGCTTTTAGACATATTGCCCACCCTATGGGCCCACGACCAATCCCTTTGCATACTTCTTATGTTAATCGGACCACTCCTATCAAGATTGAATAGAGCTTAATGCTCACAACCTTATGTAGTTGTGTGTTTTTCTAAATATTTTACAATTTGCACAAGAGCAAGCCCAACTCTCAATAATGTTTACAAAATAATTATGCAACCTCAAGATAATTGGAATACATAAACATTGTACCTTGCGAATGTTAGTGTCTTAACTAATCTAATGCAATCCAAAGAAATAATCATTTCCAAAATAATTCTAAGCACATTATGCTTATGTTTGACTTTGCAACCTTCTTTGTGATATTGGTGTCTAGTTAATCTAATGCAATCTAAAGAAATAATCCTTTCCAAAATTATTTGATTTTGCATCCTTCTTTGCTATTCAAGGTTAATAGCACACTGACCAACACATAGGCACATTTAGGCTATCACTTGCATATCTTTGTTGTCACCACAATCCACACACACACACACACACACATCCCACTATGTGAATCATGTTAGGCACTCTTCACATTGTTAGCATGAATGTAAATACTTCACTTTGCATAGGGGTGTAGACCTACGATCTCTTGAAGAGCATGGGGATGCAAGCACTAACCATTAGGCCATACACATGCCTTAGAGCATTTACCCTTAAGCCTTCTCAATCTTCTAGACACATTTGGGTGCACTTAAAGCACAATTTGAATTGCATAATGATATGTGTAGTAAAATCTCATAGGAATACTAGACACACTTAGATACAACTTTAATCTTGAATGTGGTAGACTCACCAATTACACAGTCACATTAGGACTCACCACACCTAGGAATATAGTCACATGCATGTTGATCCACCATGCTTAAGTACATTAGATCTAACACCCTCATTATACTTGTTATGGGAGCACTAGACTATGCTTGAGAGACTAGACTAGATGCAAGATTTGTTACAAGATTTTTTATTACAAAATAATCCCACACAGGGGCACAAGGTACAATAATAACTTAATAAGATATGGAAAATTCCACAACCCAGGATGTTAGGTATGGACAATAGGATTCAATAGGATATGAAGGATCCCACAACCTGGGACCATATGTATGGATATAAGATATCAAAATTATAAGATCTCCCTCGACGGGGATGAATAAGATACAAGATAGTACTAGACAAGATCTCATACTATGAGATTACAAGGTGAGAAGACAACAAGAGTATAATGGAAGACAGGACAAGACTAGGTACCATGATTAGATAAAAACTAGAATTGGAACTCAAAGCTACTTACTTGGAGGTCTCGACTCCTTGAGCTCCCAAGACTAGCATTGGCAAGACTAAGGAGCTCTAATGCGAGCCCCTCCTTTTATAGGTGTTAGAGGGCGATTAAAGATATTCTAGAATGTTCCATGATGACATCATCAATGATGTAAGTAACGACATCCCATATCTTTTAGAAGGTTCTATGATGACGTTATCGATGATGCAAATGATTATAGCATATCTTCTAGAAGGTTCTATGATGACATGGAAAGGGTGAGTTTTCATGGTTGGTTAGCTCAAGGTTGTCCTAGTTGTAAGGGTTGCATGGGGTGTGGATTTATATGAATGGGCAAGAATTAATCCATACACTTGATCATGGTATGTCCATGACATCACCCCTCCTCTAGCAACAAGTTCCATGAGGAGAGGCTTGGTGGTTTGGTCCAAGTTTCGTTGGATTCCTCTTGTGAAATTCTTTAACTTTGAGAGATGCTCTTTAGATATATTTTGCAAGTTTCCAAGTGTGATCATTAATGTTACAAGGTATTCCAATCGACCTTGGGAGATCCTTGAGTCTAAGATATGCTTGACCTCAAATTCTTCATGATCTTCAATCTGGATAGATGGTGGGGGATTCAATCTCTGCCCCCTCAGTGGTGAGCTATGGTATGGCTCAAGCAAGGAAACATGGAAGATTGGTTGGATCTTCATGGTGCTGGGGAGTTGGAGTTAGTAAACAACTGGGTTGATATGGGCTACAATAGTGAAGGGCCCAAAATCTCTGGTGATCTAGCTTGGTGGAGGACCTTGTTTTTTGGAGGTTATGCCTGAGTAACCATACTTTATCATCGACTTTGTATGCCATGATATTGGAGATGATGTTGGTCCAGATAGTCCTTGTACTAATTCTAAGTCTTTTGGATTTGTTGCTTGAGTTCTTGGTGTATATTTGGTAGTAGGTGTTGAGCTTTATCTTTGGCGGCAGGGTTCTTTACTTGATTGGAGAGATGTACATCCATCCTTAGATGTTGGCCATAGTTTGCAAAGAAAGGAGTTTGCTTGTAGATGCATGGATACTACTATTATAAGCAAACTCTATAAAGAGCAAGATCTCAAACCAATCATTCTAATGGTAGTTAATGGTGTAGCAGAGATATTGTTTCAAGACTTGATTTATCAATTCTGTTTGACCATCATTTTATGGATGATTGGTTGTGGATAGCTTAACTTGGACTCCAAGGAGGTTGCAAAGGCTCTTCCAGAAACTAGATATGAATTGGGGACCACGATCTCATTGATGATGTTGTTTGGGAGTCCATGTAATTTGAAAATGTATTTGAGGAAGAGTTTAGTGGTAGTTGTAGTGCTTGTGAGATGGTCTTGGTGGTAGGGATGAAATGTGCCATTTTTGTGAACCTATCTATAACAACAAGAATAGAGTCATATTTGTCTGATTTGGAAAGATCTGTTATGAAATCCATGGACAGAGAAGACCAAGGTTGCGCTGGAATGGGCAAAGCTTGTAGGAGGCCGTGTGGTTTGTGACGAGGTACTTTCATCCTGTTGTATAGGTATCACATGATTTTATATATTCCTTAACTTCTTTCCACATATGGGGCCACCAAAAGTCTCTTGAGATAAGCTTTAAGGTCTTATTAACTCCAAAGTGTCCTATTGGGATGTCATGGCATTGTTGGAGTACTTGAAGTCTCAACTTGTTGGAGTACTTGAAGTCATGGCATTGTTGGAGTACTTGAAGTCTCAACTTTAGTGGAGAGATAAAGTAGATCCTTATAGTATAACAATCCATTAGTTTCCTGAAACTCAAAAACTTCTTTTCCTTTTCCCTCTTGATTTTTTCTCTTGATATTGTTGGCCAAAACATCATGCGGAAGGGCTTCATGGATTAATGGGATCAAGGTAGGGATGTCTTGGTGGAAAATGGAGATGGCTACTAGTTGGAGGTGCTTTGGCTTGAGTAGTATTGCTTGTTGTTGATCAAAAGCTTCTTCTCCCTTCTTAGGTGCCAAGTAGGATCTTCTTGATAAAGCATTTGATCAGCATTGTTGGCATCCTTGGTGATAGATGATGACGAAGTCAAACCTAGATAATAAGTTACTCCAATGGGATTGTCTTCAATTGAGGATGCAAGTTATCATAAAGTATTCTAGATTTTTGTGATCTGTATAGACAATAACTCTATGGGTTGCACCCTCTAGATGACGATGCCAAGTATCAAAGGCATCTATAATGGCAAGGAGTTCTTTGTCATGGATCTCATAGTTTATCTTTGGAGGGGAGAACTTCCTTGAGTGCAATGCCATTGGATGCCTATGACCATCATCTCAATGCTAGGACAAGATGGCTCCTAAGGCATAGTTTGATGCATCATTCTCTAAAAAAAATGGCTTGGTAGGATCTAGGTAGACTAGGATTGGGGTAGTGGTGACAGTAGTCGTTAGGGTTTGGAAGGCCTTCTTGGCTTCTAGGGTCCATGAGAACTTTAAGTTTCTTGTGAGTGTGGTGTGACTATCTTTGAGCAATCCTTGATAAATATCTAGTAGAAGTTGACAAAGCCAAGGAAACATTGGACATCGCGGGCACATGTGGGTATTGTCAATCAAGAATAGTCTCAATCTTCTTGGGGTCCATCAAGATTCCTCTTTGGGAGACATTGTACCCCAAGAAATCCACTTTTGTCTAATGGAAAAAACACTTCTTAAGTTTTGCATATAATCCTTTTTCTTTGAGCTTTTCCAAAACTAATTTTACATTGTGCTCATGCTCCTTTGGATTGTTTGATAATATCAAGATATCATCCAAGTATATAACTACAAAATCATCTAGATACTCTTGAAAGATATCATTCATCATATGTTGAAACATTGTAGGAGCATTAATGAGATCGAATGGCATAACAACATACTCGAAGTGACCATACCTTGTGCAGAAGGTTGTCTTCCGTTCGTCTCCTTCTTTGATTAGTACAAGATTGTAAGCCACTAGTAGATCAATCTTGGTAAATATCTTGGCTTTCCAAGGCATTCCAAGAGCTCTGGTATCAACAACAAAGGGTATCCATTCTTGACTATTATCTTGTTGAGTCCTCAATGATCCACACACGTTTGAAGTGACCCATCTTTCTTCTTCACAAATAGAATTGGGGCTCCAGCAAGAGTCCTCGAGTGCCAAATGAACCCCTTGGTTAAGTTCTTATCAATTGCGTAGTTTAGCTACTTCATCAGGGCATAGCCTATCTATGGATTTAAAAGGTGGTTGAGCCCCCTCATGGAGTTCTATAGCACAATTGTATGGTCTGTGTTTGGGCAAGAGATCTACATTCTTTTTTCAAAAACATATTGGAATTCTTGATGTTAGCTTGGTAGCTTGACTGACTCATCTTTACTAGATTCTTGAGCCGGTATATGATATATCATGTAGGTCAATTCGTGCCTTGCTGTGTGCATAAAGGCTTTGCTTCTAGATATATCCACTTTCCTTAATTTTCACGACATGTAATCTTTTGCTTAACCCAATCAATTTTTGGGTTGTGTTTCTTTACCCAAGGCATCCCATGGATTTGTGGGACTAGATATGACAATAAATCATACGCGAGATTTGTGATTGCCAAGAGTTACCATGAGTGGTCGGGTTTCCTTGGTAATATCTCCAGATGCTAGAAGTCTTCCATCATGACTTCGGCTATTATAGGATTGGTCTGTTGGAGTACTGGAATCTGGTATCTACTCACAAAGCCATCATCAATGAAACATGCAGAGGCCCCAAAGTTGACTAGGGCTTTGAGTGAAAGGGTCTCTCTCGACAAGATCATATGGACCGTGACAAGGAAAGTTTCCATGGGTGTGGCTGGGATCAAGAGACCCTTTCTTATATCAAGGTCCTGTTGTACAGTTTCATTTACAACTAGACATCCTCGTTTTCTTGCTCAAGGATGATTGCATCAATTCTTGGGGTTCTTGCCCTCTTATTTGGGCAATTTAGGGTGATGTGTCAAGGGTTTCCACAATATAGGCATAGATGATTGTCTCTTCGTCTTTGCTTTTCTTGTGGGGTCAAGGACTGGAATTCGGTATTATCTATTTGCATCGGTTCAGGCTTGGTTTCTTCTCTAATTGGGGCTGGGTTCCATTGGCGAGGCCTTAATTCTTCTTACTTTTCTTGCTTCCTCTCGAACAATCTATTATCACATTGGATGGCTTGCATGATATAATTGTTGAGCTCAGGCATACTGAGCATGAGGTCCTTTTGATGTCATCTTGAAGACCCCATCTGAATTAGCTAATAAAATACTCCTCATGCCAAGTGAGGTCATAGATTAATTGCCTAAATTTAGATGCATAAGCAGAGGCAGGGTGGTTACCTTGTTGTATCTTTCGAAGTTTTGTTTCTGCTATTCGACTAGTGTTTGCATCTCCAAATGTGGAAGTGAGCTTGCAAAGAAATGCCTCATAATGATGAAGTACTGACATATTCTTTTCCAAAATTGGGGCAAACCATGATAAAGCTTGACTACAAAGCAAAATCCCAATGAATCCCACCTTGGAAGCATCATTTGGATACTTATCTGGTTGCATGCAAATATAGAGCTTTACTTGTTGCAGGAATCCCCTGAACTTCAAACGGTCAACATTGAGCTTCTTTAGCATGTTGATCTTGGATTCTCTTGTTGGGGGTTGATAAAGATGTGGAACCATCTGATGTGGTCCTGCATCTCTTGAAGCACATGGCCTAGATGCATAGGGTGTTCTATTCGAAGTTGCACTTGTCATTCATTCAAGTCTTGAATTTGTTGTTGGAGATTTTAAAGGGAGGGCGCGATTCTTTCAAGGGTCGCCTCCATGGTGCTTAGTAGAGCTAGAAAGGAGTCTTGCAAACTGTTATGGGAGCACTAGACTATGCTCGAGAGACTAGATTAGATGCAAGATTTGTTACAAGAGTTTCGATTACAAAGTAGTCCCACGAAGGGGCACAAGATACAATGATAACTTAACAAGATATGAAAAATCCCACAACCCGAGACCATAGGTATAAACAACAAGACTCGATAGGATATGAAGGATCCCACAATCCATGAATGTAGGTATGGATACAAGATATCCGAATTACAAGATCTCCCTCAATAGGGATGAACAAGATATAAGACAATACTAGGCAAGGTCTTATACTACGAGATTACAAGGTAACAAGACAACATGAGTATTATGAAAGACAAGACAAGATAAGATACCATGACTAGACAAGAATTAGAGCTGAAACTTGAAGTTACTTACTTGGAGGTCTGGACTCCTTGAGCTCCCAAGATTGGCATTGGCAAGACTGAGGAGCTCTATGGTGAGCCCCTCCTTTTATAGGTGTTGGAGGGTGACTAAATATCTTCTAGAATGTTTCATTATGACATCATCAATGATGTAGATGATGTCATGGCATATGTTCTAGAAGGTTCTATGATGACATCATTGATGATGCAGATGATAATATGCCACATCTTCTAGAAGGTTCTATGATGACATCATTGATGATGCAGATGATAATATGCCACATCTTCTAGAAGGTTCTATGATGACATGGCAAGGCTGGGTTCGCATGGTTGGCTCAAGGATGTCCTATTAAGGGTGTGTTTGCATGGGATGTGGATTCATATGGCATGGGCAAAAAATTAATTCGTACACTTGATCATGGCATGTCTGTGACAATACTTAGTCCATTAGCAACCACCCTTAAACTCACCAATAGGCCCAATTTACTTAAACCCAATCCATCTAGGAGTATAGCTTACACGTCTCAGACACATTGAGATATGCAAAAAATTCACATAATTTGAATTGACACATTAGCCCACTTAGATTCTACCTAGCCTTTAGGACCGTCTCTTGGATTTAATTAGAACCGAATAGTTGGTACCACTACACTTAGACATGATGTGCTCGCATGTCCCCTAGGAAGGTAAGCATCAAGAGCAACTGCTCTCTAACCTGTATGGGCAAAAGCAACCCAACTAGCATAGAAGCTAGGCAACATAAAAGCAACAAAGCCATAACTGCTAAACCCAAGCACTGTCAAGAAGTCTAGTGATCAAGGAGTAACCCGCAAAGAACCAAGCATCAATGAGCAATGAAATCTCGATAACCAACTGCCAAGACAATGGAGCAAGCACTGCTCAAAACATGCATCTGCATCCAATTAAATCCAAGATCCGTAATCGGGGCATTAAGAGCCAAATAGCATCCAAGCTACGTAAGTGATAAGCCAACCAAATGCAAACTACTCCATAAGATTCTCAAATGCAAGTCGATTCAAGCCCAAACATCTGCCATATTGTAGCCGAACTCAAAAGCATCCACATTAGACATCAGTCCCATAATGGGTAGCACGGGGCATAAACCTTGTCAAGCGAAATGCTAGCTGCAAAGAAAATGACAGTGAACCAAGAATTGAGCTCTACTCTTTGCTCAAGAAGCATCCGGGAGCATAAACATCAAAGTGGCATCATCCAAATACATCATCATATAATCCCGAGTAGTCGAGAGCACTCGTAGACCATAGACATAACCAAACTGGAGGTAAAATAACCTGTCAACCAAGGTAGCATAAATCCCAACCAACAACAAAGTGTCCGCATCCAAATCAAGGCTCAATAGCTCTCAAATAGTATACTCAGGCATAAACCATGATGACCAAGCATCAATACATCCAACAGGACACCCGAATGTCAACAAAGAGCATTATGCATAAGCTGTCCTTGATAAAACCTTGCTGCCCAAACAATGTACAACAGTAAATCCTTGCATAAATTGAGCTATGGAAGCTCAAACCAAGTCCCAAAGCATCTCAAAACATTGGGCAAACATCCCCAAAGCATTTGCATCAAATACCAAGCCTTTGAGAGCATCACATAAGCTAAGAGCATGACATTTTCTTGCTATAAATCAACTCAGATCTGTTATAGAAAATTTTGTGATCAAAATTTGGCAAATTTGATATCACCATTGCGTCCGGAGCGTGCCAAAACCCCAAGTTAGACTCTTACCTTGCCTAAATCGGGTTCCGGATGCTTGAGATATGAGAAAAAGTGGGATTTTTGAGCCAGATTTTGAAACAAGCGCAAAAAAAACGTGAGCTGCTACTGTGGAGCCTGCTGGTTATGTTGAGGATAAGGGGGCAAATGGAAGAAGCCATGGTTGGCATTGAAGCTCCAAGCTCTAGGTCTTCAATTCGGGCTAAAGTAATACCGGGCCAAGCTCCACGATTAAGTTCTAATACCAGTTGAAGGGGATGCAATGACAGTGGAGAAGGAGAAGAGGAAGATACAGGAGAGAAGAGCACACACAATGTAGGTGCTGTCCAACTGAATTGACAGCCTTATTGCACTATCATATTATATATGAATAAAGAATGGGCGGTCATAGTGTACATGGGCAGGCCTAGAGGCCTTTTACCCCAACAAGCTATACCTTGGTTCTATTAGCCTTGCCTTAACTTCTAATTGCTTCAACATAGAGGTTTTGAAAGATAGTCTCTCAATACACATGATGTGAGCTTTCTTAGGCTTGAGAGGATCCATACCTAAAAATGCCCCATAGTGCTCTAATGATGAAAGTCTAAAGTTTACTACAATTTTTCTCATCTCGCTCAATTTTAACTTGACCATTGTTTAAATGGACATAGCCTCTTTTCCACTTACCAATTCTATAATCACTTTTGTAGTTCTTTAGAGGCTAGCTATAGTCACCTTACACTCTTAGATGATAGAAAGGAATGAGAATTTCCACAATCAATTAGAGATTTAAAGGTTTTATTTAAATAGACTATTGAAATCTAAATGATCAAGCACAAGAGTCAGCTCCTTTGTTCTCAATGGTAAGATGTATAGATTCTTGGCCCATTCCCTCTTTAAGTATCACCTCTTCTTCGGGATCACTAATCATCATGAACACACGAGCTCTTTTAGCTCTTGTTGACATCTTTTGCTTGGATTTGCTTCTTTTTCCTTCCTCTCAAATGTGTCTAATTTCTTAGGTTGGTCAAGAATATCACTTTTCAAGTGTCCTATTTCTCAATATTAGAGGCACTATTTTTGTTATTTATTCCCCTTTTTTCTTAACTAAATGAGAAGGTGTGCCCATTTATATTAGCCATGGTTTTCTTTGGATCCTTGAAAAAAAAAAGCCTCTTCCATCAAATATAGATAATACTCCTTAGCTTTTCTTGCCATTCCTACAAATTTCATTTACAAGAAGCCTAGCTTTGATGAAGGCATCTTCCATAGAAGTGGGCCTTAATGCCTCACCAAGCGATGGGTATAATCTTGGCCAAACCTTACAATTTGTTTAGCCTAGGATATCAAGGGCATACTCCAAATGACCATAAACTTGGCAAAATCCCTCCAATATGTTGAGCCTAGGTCATCTATGGTTCATATTTACAAAGGGTAGAAAATCTTCCAATATTAACACCAATTTGGTGAATGCTATAGAAGTCATTCATCTTAATGGGTTCAAATGATAGAGACAAGTATTAGCCTTTTACTATTTTAATTGTTCCTATGTTTGAGAAGCTTTTTTATTGACATTATCCCTACAACATGGCTTTCTCCAACGTTCACCTTCACATGAAGTTGAAGTTGAGTGGTCATGGATGATTCATTAGCTACTTTTTGTCTGTGTTAGCAACATAATCATTCATTGCCTCATCCAAACCTCCACATATTGTTCCACTCTCTCTAGACCCTTCTCCATTCAAGTTTGGAGGTTTGATCTAATTTTGAGAAGCTTCTTCTCTTGATTTGCCATATGTGTACTTTTCATACCCAGGGTTTGATGCTTCTAATTGAATACACACCATAATTCCTAGACTTCATTAGATTATTGTTTAACCTTGCCTCCTTGTTAAATAAGTTATGATTAATTTTTTGTTAAGAGATAGATCGTCAACTTTATGACTTTGAAAGAAGAAAGATATTAAATAGGCCTACATAAAACTTGACAGCTTTTGATTACTCCCATAAAAAAAGGAGAGGCTTTATGAAAAATGTTTTTTGAGTATAATAATCTTATCATTGGTTGGATCAATATCTTAATCATGAATATGCTCAATGTCTAAATAAAGAAATTCAAGAGAATTATTGTTGTTTGTTAGCTTAGCACTTTCACATGATAAGGTGTCAAAGATATACAACACAATCAACTTATGTTTCTCAAACTATATGCTAATCACAAGTGGGGATCCAACAATGTCCTCTTTGGATACTAATGTGCTCTAGTAGTGTCATCATCCCTGGGGTCCGATAACACCTTCTCTAAACTTTAAAGATGGAGACCCATAAGAATTCTCATACATAATCTCAAAGATGTATTGTTTAAAATGACTATTGTTACTCACCTATTGTCACAACCCTCAAGATTAAGCTATCTTATCAAAATATGTGATTCTTCATTTAAAAGAATAACAAGAGAATTACTTTTCAATGGATACAAAAGAATAAGGATTTATCCATCCAATGAAATAATCTAATCTTAAAATATAATGATGGTTTATAGAATGAAGGTATCAACAATTCAAAAAAGCATCCTTATACATATAATTCAATATATACTCCTCCAAAATGTAGCAAATGGTATCATGGATTGGTACTTTCGAATAACCTCATACATCATAGCCTCTAAGTGGGGTCCTTGGTACTAATAAACCATTTTAATTAGAAGAACATGGGTTAAAAACCTTCAAATCATAAGGTTAATGGATCTTTAGAAAGTAAGAGATGATGCATAGAAGAGAAAAATGCAAACAAGCTTAAGTCTTTCCACTCAATAAGCCTCTACAGACCATGATGAGAACCATTGAGGGGATAAATATTATATTGCACCATCCTTGGAGAAGATGTAAAACATGTGGAGGAAAATATATTTTCTCCAAAATCTAGAACACTATATCTCTAAATGGATAATCCAATTATCTATGAGCTACTAACTAAATAGGAGGGAATTCCACCATGATTTAGGTTAACTCTTTCACTCCTTGATCACAAAAAGATTGCAATTGGAATAAATGAAGTATCTAATTAAGAGCTAATTAATTATGTTGAATGCTTATCCATTCAATTTCTTTCAACTACTAGATAAACAAGCAGGATTTCTCCACTTTCTTTCCTAGATCACAACAATAGTATGATTAGCCCAATAAAAACATCCAACTAATTATATCATTAAAATATCTAGGTAATTATATTACAAGTTTATCTACTTGAGTTCCTTTGCTATCATTAACTATATCTAAGTTTCCTATTTTGATAATAAAAGTTGAACCTTAGGCCAATATCTAGGCAAGTACCCCTTATATAAGTACACCTTATACAAGTGAAGGCAATAAAGAAAAGGATACAATTCATTTTATAAGCTCCTTTTGTTTTTCTCTTTCTCTCAACCTTCCTACATTCCATCGCTTATACCTCTCACCATTGCTTCCCTCTCAACTAGTATCAGAGTGGCATTTGGCATTCATGGGATCTCATGCTTGGAGCGAGAAGCACAAAGAGTGAACCTTTGTCACAAAGGCCAAGGATTCAAGATTCTTCTTTGATGTGGATGCTTGCTACCCACACCTTGATAGAGGTACTATTCTCATCATTAGGATCTATATCTAAGTCAAGTAGGTGCTTGAGCCATTGAGGCTCAATTTTGGTAACAACCCATTTCGGCATTGATTTGGGAAGCCATTAGTGGTTATGATCAACACAAAATAGCTTGGCTTTGGATACTAAAGAAGAGGTTTTGGTACAAGGTTTTGATGTATACAAGCAGAGGGCTTGCTTAAGTGGGGGCAACTTCTCTTGGAAGTAAGAGGCCTACTTGTTGCAAGCACATGGTTTAAGCAAGGAGCTCAATTTGAATCCTTAAGAAATGGCTCTATTTGTCTCTAGAATAGAAAAAAGGAAAGAGAAAGAGACTTGATGGTTTGCCGAGATAGTGATGTTTTCAGATTGTGCTACTAATCCAAATGCTCAAGGAGGCTATGTATACTAAAAATGACTTGTGTTGATACATTTTGGTGAGTCGGGTTACTCATGTCATTTTCTTAATGCTTTGGAAGCTACATGGCATGCATTCCATCTAAAAAACTCATTTTCTACAAACTTTGGATTGAATTAATTGAGCTACAATTAGTTTCACACTATACAAACAAGATACATGTGGTTTGGAGATTATTTTTCCTACTAATTAACAACCTAGAAATCCCAAAAAGAATTAGAGAAAGATTGGTACACATTGAAGAATGCAATGGATATTATGGTATTTCCTTTACCATCACAATGAGCACTTGATGTTGTAGCTTTTTTTGTCTTTTTAGTTGACTAGATATTGGTTGCTTGGTGTGCATTTGTCTCATTTTGGCTCTTGATGTTATTTAGCCATTGTTTGGCTTTGCAGATTGTATTGCAACTAATTCGTCTCTTTTGAGCTTGCAGTTTAGTATGTCTTGGATATTTGGTATGTAGGAAATATTGTTACCATTATGACTTCTTCATCGACTTCCAAAAATGCATTGTTCAATATTGAAAAGCTTGATGGCATGAACTTTCCATAGTGAAAATAGAAAATCTACAATGTATTGGTTCAAAAGAAGCAGGTGAAGCCAATCAAAGGGAATGGGATTAGGCTAAGGAAATGGATCCATATATATATATGGGAGGAATTTGATGGGCTAGCATTGCTCCACTATTATGTTGATGCTCTCAATGTCTAGGTATTTTAATGTGAAAGGCAAGCATGCACATATGGTATATGGAAAAATATTGGTGACCTATATGAGAAGTAAAGTGCAACCTCGTAGATTTATTAGCTAGAACTACTCATTGTTCTTTGTATGAATGACAGTGTTTTATGTCTAGTCATCTCAATGAGTTTAACACTATTTTCAGCTAATTGATATCTTAGAATTGTGTTTCATGATTCAATAAAGGCCATGTTCTTGTTACTCACCTTGCCTTATAAACGTGACACTTTTAGGACAATCACTAGTAACTCCACACTTGCAAGTAGTTTTACAAGTTCTAAGGTCGTGAGAAATTTTCTCACTAAAGAAGGTGAACAAAAAGAATAATGCAAGGTCAAAGAGCTCTAGTGCACTTATGGTAAGAGGAAGGTCATGCCACGGTGGCCAAAGGGCCTAAATCTGGTACTTTATATCCTTTGTATGTTCTTAGACTTAAATACTGTGTAATAACTATCATTAAACAAACATCTATTTCTTTATGAGATTGTCATTTAGGGCACATGTGAGTTACTGGAATGAAAGCATTGCACCATTTGCAGTATCTTTCATTTGTAAATTTTTTAAAATATTGGTTTTTGTCAGCACTGTCTCTTTACAAAACAAACAAAAATGTTGCATAAGAGGGATAGTGTTAGTAGAAGATCAAAATGACTTGATTTGATTCATAGTAGTGATCAATGTCCATAGTTACATTAGGACATCTTCATATTTTCTCACTTTCATAGATAATGACACTAGGAAGGTTCAAGCTTATAATCTTCATAAGAAGAGTGATGCAGTTGTGGTATCAAGAGGGAGTTCATAGCTCTTGAGAATCATGATTAAAATGGTATGGATGAGAAGATGAACACAACCATTTAGAAAGGAGTATGTAGTACACTATCTATTACTAGTCTCACTACTGAATTTTGGGATTAAGCTATAAAAATGATAGTGCATTTGATCAACAAGCCTCCTAGCAAGCCATTGGATAATAAGATGCCAAAGGAGTTATGTTTTGGCAAGAGGCCTAGTTATGATCAATTGCATGTCTTTGGTTGTGGGGCATTTATGCATATATCTAGAGACAAGTAGAGTAAGCTTGATCCTACATCCAAGAATTGTATCTTTCTTGGCTATGGAGAGTCCAATAAAATGGGTACTATTGCTTATGAGATTCTTAATAAAACAAGGTAGTACACAACCATGATGTCACTTTCAAATAATATAAAATGCATAACCAGCCCATTAAAATGTTTGAGATATGTAGAATACTATTTTAGAAGGATTAGCAGTAGTTGATATATGAACATAATCTATAGCCTATTCCACATGACAACCTCATATCTTATAAGATAGATAGGTGGGACAACTAGAGGATCCTATTGAGATAGTTTTATGTAGGTATGTGAGGGTGTCTAAACTGCCATATAGATATACTCTGTCTCTAGACTATGTTATGGTCATAGATTTTGACAATCCTTCTTATTTTGAGAAAGTTATGATTAGGAATGGCAATCATAAGTGGCAAAGGGTTATGCTATCAAAGATGAATTCTTTGGAAAGAAAGGCTACCTAGAAGTTAGTCGCTTTGCCTAAGGGAAAACATGCACTACCATGTGAGTGGAACTACAAGTTGAAGGTATCGCCATCTAATACATTGCCTGTACGAGACAAGATTGGTGGCAAGGAGATTGACTTTGATGAGATCTTCTCACTAATAGTCAAGATGACCACCCTTCGTATGGTCCTTTCCTTGGTTGCTAGAGAGGATATGGAGTTGGTTCATATGGATGTAAAGATTGTTTTATTTCATGGGGCTTACATGGTTTGGAATGTGCTTGAGGGAATGGTATCACAAGCTTGATGCCTTTATATAGGCTCAGGGGTACACTAGAAGTGAGATTGATTGCTACCCTATTTACTAGGAATGCTAGGGATGGTAGCCTTATGATCTTGATTCTTTATGTGGGTGACATATTGATTGCTGGTGGGAAGTCTGCTATGGATTAGATTGTTTAAAGAAAAGGTTGCATGAAACATGAAGGACTCGCATAACAGTAGTCACATTCTTGATATATGCATTATGTGAGATTTAAAAAAAAAGATAGTCTATTTGTCTCAAAAGGAGTACATTGCTAAGGTATTTGGAGCATTTCAATATAGAGAGGGAAAAGGCTATAAATGTGCAATTACTTCCATTTTTAAAACTTTTACAAGACCTAGCAGATCCGTAGTTGGTAGCTTCATGTACACCATAGTTGCTGCATGTCTAAACATTGCCTATGTAGTGGGAGTTGTCAGTAGTTATATCACAAACCACAACAACAAGCATGGGGAGGTAGTAAAGGCTATCATGAGACACTTGAATGACATAGATTTATATGTATATTCGTTGGAAGGAATGATACATTAGTTCTTGAATATGTAGATTCTAATTTTGCAGGGGGTGTAGACTTTAAGAGGTTTACTACAAGTTTTGTCTTTACTTTCATAGGTGGTGCAATCTATTGGATCTCTCAATTGTAGCCATATATGGCTTTATTCACCACCAAGATAGAGTATGTTGTAGCCACTAAGGCCTTCAAGGAAGCTATATGGCTTTTTTGTATAGTGGGAGACTTGGGCATTGCAAGAGAAGTGTGTACATTGCACTATGATAGTTAGAGTGCTGCACAAAACCATATCTTCCGTGAAAAGAAAAAATACATTGAGGTTAAGTATCACTTCATTAGGGATGTTCATGAGGACCAGTGCATTGAGCTCATCACGATCCATACATGTGATAACCCTGCAAATCTTCTCACAAGAGTCTACTTTTTGAGTACCTTGCTTACTGCAAAGTACTAATGGGCATTGGATAGTATCTTAGATTTCTTCTTATATTCCCATAAAGGCAAATTGGCCTTTAAGTGGAAGGTTTTTGGGTTAAAGGCCAATAGCCAATAGTCAAGTGGCTATATCACTTGTATAAGTATACATTGTACAATCATATATAAGTAAATATAGAAAAAACAAGGGTACAATTCATTTTGTACCCACATAACTCTCTTGCATTCTTCTCTCTCTCTCTCTCTCTCTCTCTCTCTCTCTCTCTCTCTCTCTCAATGCTCTTACACTCCATAGCTTCCATCCCACATCCCACCATTGCTTCCCTCTCAAGCTCCAATGCCACTTATTAGATATCCCCTCATAAATCCATGAGAGATTTTCTACTAGCTACCCAAAGCATGTGGTTCCATAAGGAGGTTTCTAGGAATGTTAAACTTAGTTAATCATGTTATTTTTGAATCTACAAGAAAAACATTAAGGGGTAAACCTAAATTAGCTATCTAATATCACTTCTAGAAAGATTATTGTGCAACTTTGCATAGCTCAATTTTACCTATGATAGTTAAGCCTTTTGTCTCCAAACTAAACTGAGCCATTCCTGACATATACTAATGGAGTCTTAGGTAACCCTACTTGCACTACAGTTTTTTCATTTTCTTTACACAAATTAAAACAACAAGGTAATTCTTGACCTTCCCTAGTACCTATTATGTTCAATGTCTCACTAAATGTTCTATGTGCTCTTTATAAATTAGAAATCATTGTTTACTTTTACACTTGGGAGATGCACAATAAAAAAACATAGTGTTAAAATTAGGAAAAACCCTATAGGAACCAATAAATGTTGATAAATTTAAAGGAAAGTTTGTGTAGCAAAATCGTGTTGGTGGGGATGTTGAAGTCAATGACTACAAAATAAATGGAACAATGTCTTTATATATCTAATTTATAAATCAAGATATAGGTAAAATATTTTTGACTATGTAAACCTTTCTTCCTCAAACCAAATTAGGCGACTGTGAATTCTTTCCATTTTTTTCCTTTTTCAATGTAGGGATGCTTGCATTTTAAGCGCACGCACACACACACACACACACACACACACACACACACACACACACACACACACACACACACACACACACACACACACACACACACACACACACACACACACACACACACACACACACACACACACACACACACACACACACACACACACACACACACACACACACACACACACACACACACACACACACACACACACACACACACACACACACACACACACACACACACACACACACACACACACACACACACAGAGAGAGAGAGAGAGAGAGAGAGAGAGAGAGAGAGAGAGAGAGAGAGAGAGAGAGAGAGAGAGAGAGAGACAGAGAGAGAGAGAGAGAGAGAGAGAGAGAGAGAGAGAGAGAGAGAGAGAGAGAGAGAGAGAGAGAGAGAGAGAGAGAGAGAGAGAGAGAGAGAGAGAGAGAGAGAGAGAGAGAGAGAGTGTGTGTGTGTGTGTGTGTGAAAACACATTGCATTAGTAAAAATATTAGAGTTAGTACAAGTTACCTTCCATCAAGACAATTTGAGCATAAATAGAGTATAATTATATGCAAATATTTAGTTTAGTATATGGTTAAAATGTACTATCATATGATTAACGGGTATGAGAGAGGTCAAAAGGTATGCAAAGAGGTTTAGAAAGAAAAAGAAAATGAAGGTAATGTATTTTCTATAAAAGTAGACTAAAAGAACTAAAAAATGGTGATGAATGGTATAATGTTCACGAAGGGTTGAGGTACCATGGTGGCCTATTACAATCATGAAATAATCAATACATTTTGAGGACATCTAATCCATTTTCACTATGTAGTTAGTAGGGATTCAAAGTGATGGATTGATTTGTGGTATGCCTTTGGGAAAATGCATGAGGATTAGGCATATGGATAATACTTTGCCAAGTAACAATCAAAGAGAGCACTAAGGTTCATAGCAAGCATGATGTGGCCACCCTTGTCTAGGAGCATACTGTGTCACACTCACATTTAGTTAGTGGGGATCCATTTTCACTATGTAGTTACTAGGGATTCAAAATGGTGGCTTGCTTTGTGGTATGCCTTTGGGAAAATGCATGAGGATCATGCATTTTGAAGATACTTTGCCAGTTAACAAAATGAAAGAGAGGGCTAAGGTTCATAGCAAACATGTCTAGGAGAGTACTATGTCACACTTACATTCAAGGAGGATTCCTCCTCTTTAGCAAGTGTGGAAGTGTCATGACTTGTGTTACTTAGTTGTGCTTCATTGGCTAAAATATGGACATCCATTATCTCTTTCTTTCATCCATCGAACTTTCTTTAGACCAATGATGATTTTATTTTTTGATTGGTTCAATCCTTCAATTAATCTCTCAAGACATTTCCATACTAATTTCTATGATGTAGAACATAGTATACACACAACTGCTTTTCTTTGAAAGCTCTTGCATATTGTTTCCCAATCCTAGATAGTTTCTTGGTCATCTTGGTTTTTTTTTTGTTTTTTTCAATATTAGATTAATATCTCAATATTTCCATTCTATGATGTTTGTAACATGTGTGAAATTTAGAGAGAGAGAGAGATTGTACACGAGAAGTGTAAGGCAAACGCATGTTCTCTTCTTCTTCACCAAAGCTCTCTTAAATACAAGTAGGAGAGGGATGTTGGGTTTTCTTGGAGTTTACCCAATAGATTTTTGTTATTAACTTTGAATGACCTTGAGTTGGGTGGCCACTTGGATGGGCTGTCTCCCTA
Source organism: Lygodium microphyllum (assembly GCF_053477565.2). Classification (NCBI taxonomy): domain Eukaryota; kingdom Viridiplantae; phylum Streptophyta; class Polypodiopsida; order Schizaeales; family Lygodiaceae; genus Lygodium; species Lygodium microphyllum. The sequence goes on along the minus strand of NW_028229723.1, from coordinate 74,164 downwards.
ATTGAATATCTATTAGATTGGGCCTCATTCGTGGGCAATGTCCATTTTTTCCACACCTCCACCTTATCCCACAACCTATATTTTGGAATATCCTTTTGTTCATTGAGTTCTTCCATTGATAAGTCTTGCAATACATCCTCATTAGTATGTTGAAAAAACACTTTAATTCTTATTACATGTGGAGTTATTTTTGTATTCTTATTTGATCTTTTTGCAGCAAATGTATTCTTTCTTATCTTGTTTGTTATTATATATGGACCAACACATTTATATTGTAGTGATTGATTTAAGTCCTTCTTTCTATTTGAATAATAAATTAATACTTTATCTCCAACTTTGCATTCTTTAATTATTATGATATTTTCATACTGTCCTTTTCATCTAGATTGAGCTATATCAAGGCGTTTTTGAATTGCAATTCGCATTAATGGTTATGTTTGTTCTAATTCTTACCAATCTAATGTATCTTTATCTTTATTTGGTATTTTTAGTAAAGGTCTATTTGGGGGAAAATTTGGGACTCATCCATATAATGCTCCAAATGGATTTATTTTAATGGATACTTGTATTGAGCATCTACATGCATGAGTTACATATGGTAGCATTTCATCTCAATTTTGTTATAATGGATCCTCATACATTGAAATCATTTGTTTAATTGTTTTGTTTAGATGCTCTATTAACATATTTGTTTGTGGATGATACAGTGATGCTAATATTTTCTTAATTCTTGAACAATTACAAATTATTTTAATTATTTCAAACTTGAAAATTTATCATTGGTTTGAAAGTATTGTTTCTAGGCAAGAATATCTAGCTATTGTTTCTTCCAATAAAAAAATTGCTATTGAATTGTTCATTGCATCTCGTAATGCTTTAACTTCACATGATTGTGTTAGATATTTAGTTAATACTAATATGTATTTATTTCCCTTACTAGTTTTCGATAGTGGGCCGATGATATCCTAAGCTACTGACTCGAATGGATTGGATACTTTGATAGCTTGAAGAAGTTCAACCAATTTTCATGTCCAAGGTTTGAATGTTTGACATTTTCTACAATTCTTTAAAAAATGTGCTATAGAATGATGAAGTTTTAGGCCAATAATACTTTTTCCTTGTAAATTCTAGACATTTGTGAAATCCTAAGTGTCCAAACAATGGATGAGCATGAAAAAGTTGTTTTTCAATAACTTAGGAACTACTAGCTTAACTTCTTGCTATTGATCTACATTATATAACATGTTGCTCTGAATTAAGTATGTTTTTTGGATATTAGGATTATTGTTTCTAATTTCATTTATGATTCTTTATATGTCAAGAGACCCTATTGTTGCAGTCTTACTATTACTTATAAATTTGTAGGTATTTGATCTATTGTGGTGTTCTAAATGTGTGTTATTCTAGAAAGGACATCAATGATATTTGTTTTAGTTCCTTTACAATATTTTATTTAAAAGTTATAATCTTGGATTTCCAAGATCCATATTCGTAGTCTTCCAAGTGGGTGGGACTTTCTTATTAAGGAAATTAATGGTTGATGATATGTTTTGATTATCACATTTGATCCATGTAGAGAAGGATGTGATTTTTGTAAAGACCACATAACAACAAGGATTTCCTTTTTAGTTGTGGAGTATTTTGTTTTTTTTTTTTGTTAGAGAGTAGCTAATAAAACAAATTGGTTTCCATTTATTAAATCCATCTTTCTATAACTATATTGCTTATATACCAACATTCAAAGCGTCTGTTTTTAAAAGAAAAGGTTTCTAAAAATTTGGATGATTTAATATTATTGCTTTAGAGATTAAGTCTTCTAATTGTTCAAACATTTGTTCACAAGAGTTAGTCCATTCAAATTTTTGTTTTTTCTTGACAATGTATGTAATGGAATTGTTATTTCAGTTAGTTTTGGTTAAAAAAATGATTCAAACAATTAATCATCCCCAAAAAGCATTGTAGTTGTTTGATATTTTTAGGTTCTAGAAATGCTTTTATCGTGGCTATCTTTTTTGGAACTATTTGAATTCCTCCAACTAAGATTATGAATCCTAGAAATGTTAACTTAGTTTGGCCTCGATTGCACTTTTTTAGTTGTAGTTTAAGATTAAACCTTTCTAATATTATCAATACTTCCCCGGTTATTTTTTGATGTTACTCCCAAGTTTTCATATGAATAAGAATATCATCCAAGTAAATAACTAATACTTTTTTAGTAATAAGATGAGTAAACAATTTATCAATAAGTCGTTGAAATGAACTTGGTGCATCAAAAAGTCCAAAAGCCATTATTGTAAATTCATATAACCCTTTCAATGTGTGGAATGCTATTTTTCCTCTATCATGTTTATGTATTGGAATTTGCCAATATCCTGATGCTAGGTCCAAAGAAGTAAAGTATTTTGACTTCCCTGATTCATCAATTAAACGATCTATTCGCTACATCTGAGAGATATCATGTTGAATTATTTTATTTAATGGTTCATAGTCAATGCAAAATCTATTCTCCCGATTCCTTCTTTACTAAGTGAGGTTCATCATTCCAAGGGTTTTTTGACAACTAAATGATCTCTAAAGCCAACATCTCTTTTATTGCTTTTTCAATTACTCCATTTTCTTTAGGTGAAGACCTGCATTGTGCCATTATAATTGGTGGGTGATTTAACGTGTTGATGTGATGTTACTCTTGTTTGTGGTAGTATGATTTGAGAGTAGTAAACTTATTGCACACTTGTTGTCCTTATAATTTCCAACCACTTCCCTCTAGGTAGTTCAAGCTTCTTTATCTTGAAATATACAATTCCTTATACCTTGTCAAGCCAATCACACCCTAAAGTGAGAAAATTTTATCATGGAAATATATAACATTCATGAAACTAAGTAATTTCTTATATGTCAATTGTTATTATTCTTACTTTGTTGGACTTGTAAATGTGACACTTATCACCAAATAAAACTATGATTTGTGGTGCTCTTTTAATTTCTAATTTTAGTTCTTGCAATACGCATTTAATTTTTGTCCTACAATGTCTACTTACACTGTCAAAATAAGTAATCCATTTGATTTTGAGGAGGCTTGAATATGCGGGTGGGATGCTTCTATTATCCACTCACTTAGTTGTTTCCATGCATGGCTCCAAGTTTCGCAGCTATACTAAAATCAACTTATGTGCTTTAAAGTCTACTTGTTCTCTATCTTTTAAGTTCCTTGCAATATTTTGCGACATGACCAAACAAATTATAATTGTAGCATTGAGATCAACCTTGATTATCCCTTTGTAGTAATCTCCTAGAGGATTGCACGTTTTGTACATCTATATCCATGAGTGTAGTTTGATCTTCTTGTTTATGTGTTGTATGGAAATCAAACATATTTTCATTTAGTATGTTGTTTTCTATTCTTTTGTGATTTGTATGGCCTCGTGTAAAGTTCTAGGCCCTTGGTCTTGGATCCTACTTGTGATATCATGTCTTAAACAAGACCAAAGAAAATGTAATTTCATTGCTTTTGACATAGTTGCATCTATCCCGAGTAGAAGTTGATTATATTTTATTGTAAATTGTACATCAAGCTCATTCTCCAATTGTTTGCAATTATTTAATTGTTGAAGTGTCATTTCCATAATATTTTTGTTGAGAAAAATCTTTAATTAATTGTGTCTTAATATCCAGCCAATTTAATTTATTATTATCATTTTGTTCAATATACCATGTTGCAGTAATACCCTCTAGTACCATTCATATCTTGTGTGCTTTTCTTTCATCTGACCATCCATGGTATGTTCCCACATTTTCGAAGTGGTCTATCCACATTAGTACGTCCTCAGTAGGAAGACCTGAAAATGCCTTTGAACATGTGTAGTAATCCAATGATTGGTTCGTTTTAGCAAGAACCTCGTTTTATGTGATTAGGTAATAAGGAGAACAAAGCTTGATTAGTGTCACTTTCTTGAATCATAATCATAAGTGCATTTAAAGATATCATAATTTGTTCTTGAACAATCATGTTGTTCCATGCTTGGAGTCTTTCATTCAAACCCTCCATTTCCATTTTCTTGTTGCTATTATTGCCTATTTTAATCTTCAATCCTTACAGAGAGATCATAAATATTTATTGTGTTAGTGCTCTATTCTCTTTACAAGTGCAATGATACATCGTTTTTTAAATTATCTTTTTTGTTTTTTTAAAAAGATTCTCCCCGACACGCAAACTAAAAATCATTTTTAAGATTCTCCATGGCACACAAATTAAAAATCATTTTACACACATCCTTACACGCTTCGATTCACTCCGATTCACATGCTGCTCGAAGTCTCGCTACTCGCTCAAAGTCTCGATTCCAATTTGCTGCTGCTACACACTCGAAGTCCCGATTCCGATTCGCACGCTCCACACTCCATCCAATTCGCACGCTGCGATTCCAATTCGCACACTCCATATTCTGTCCAATTTGCACGCTCCGATTTTGATTCGCATGCTCCCAGTCGAAGTCTCGCTAAGTAACTGAGCCCGTCCCATCAACTGTGTCTGTTGCATTGTGTTAGCTCTTGTGCCGCCGACTCTTGTGTCGGCTATATCTAGCTTTTTAGCAAGTTTTAGATGCTTTTTCTAAAATGCAATGCAAAGCTTTTTAATCATATATTTATATATTGAAAACTATTAGGGTTGTTATTGTCTTTGTTGTTCTTTTTTAGAATTCTACTTTTGCACTTATGTATCTCCATTTGGCTTTGCTGAATTTATTTGCCATCACATAAGAGTGTTATCTCGCCATCAAAGCTTTGATCTCTAGCACAAGGTAAGACAATATGCTTGACATTGCGAGTCTTTGACTTTCCTGTTATTCCATAAATGTTTAGAGCAAATAACTATCTGAATAGCCAAGGCATTGAGCCAAACATTGATGAATCTCCGAATTGAAGGCATGGTCATCATAAGCCTTGAGCCGATAGATTAGTCTAAATTGAAGGCATCTGAGTTACCATTGACTAAGGCATGCATTATGTGATTGATTCCATTTGCATGGATTAAGGCATGAAGCCTTTGGTGCTGTTCTATGAAGCATAATCTTGATGACCCATCCAAGTGACCATTGACAAAGGCAATAAGCCTTACGATTTCGGTATTATGATTAATTCCAATTGAATTGCCAAGGCGCAAGTTGTCCAAATTACCAAGACATTAAGCCTTAAGATTGGTGCCATTTGACAACCTGATTTCATGCTTTGAGCCTTGCATTTTTACCAAGGCAAGGCTTTGAGCCTTTACTTTTTCATCCAAGGTGCTAAGGTTTTGAGCCTTTGTGCTAGAACTGTCAATATAAGGCACCTTAAAGCCTTAGCATATGTTGTTTGAGTAACGAGGCTGCTTGAGTCGACAAGGGGCTGCACGAAGCCACTTGAAGGTCACCCCCATGATCCAAGAAGTATATTATCTCTATTAAGTGGAAGAAAAGTTTTACATCACCTTTAGTAACTATTGCTACCATTTAGGTCAAAGCACCTAAGCTATCTTGTGGATAATTGCCATACTTCTAGTTGAAAGGATTGGGAACTGACTAGGGTTAATTGAAAACACTTACTCTAATTACCAAAATGTGAGAGAGAGAGAGAGAGAGAGAGAGAGAGAGAGAGAGAGAGAGAGAGAGAGAGAGAGAGAGAGAGAGAGAGAGAGAGAGAGAGAGAGAGAGAGAGAGAGAGAGAGAGAGAGAGAGAGAGAGAGAGAGAGAGAGAGAGAGAGAGAGAGAGAGAGAGAGAGATTGTACTGGTATTAATTACTTAGTTTGACTTATGTTGTATTAGTAACAGTTATTGAAGGCATCTGAGTGACCATCGACTAAGGCATACGTTATGTCATTGATTCCGTTTGAATTGATTAAGGCATGAAGCCTTTGGTGTTGTCCCATAAAGCATAATGTTAATGACCCATCCGAGTGACCATTGAAAAATGCATTAAGCCTTATGATTAAGTCCATTTGAATCGCAAGGTGCATGCATTATGTGATCGATTCTATTTGAGTTAATTAAGGCATGAAGCCTTTGGTGTTGTCCTATGAAGCATAATCTTGACTGTTGACAAATGCATTAGGCCTTACAATTAAGTCCGTTTGAATTGCCAAGGTGCATGCATTATGTGATTGATTCTATTTGAGTTAATTAAGGCATGAAGCCTTTGGTGCTGTCCTATGAAGCATAATCTTGATGACCCATTCAAGTGACCATTGACAAATGCATTAAGCCTTACGATTAATTCTATTTGAATTGCCAATGTGCATGTTCCTTGAATTGCCAAGGCATGCCTTAATATTGGTGCCAATCGACAACCCAAGTTGATGCTTTGAGCTGTGATATCCCAACTTTGATTTAAAATCTTCTTGACTTCTTGTAGAATAGACTTGAAGAACTCTAAAATCATTAAATAGAGAATATCTCGAGCAAAAGGACCGGAGGATCATAACTTGACATTTTTTTGGATTGACAAGGACTGCATCATGGAAGTTATCGCCGTGTGAATGAGAGTTATGAGCCATATTAGTCATTAGTATCGATGTCTATAGTATGGATGGTCCAAAAATACTAGATTTTTGGACAAAACTAGCATATTTTTGATATTTGGATATTATTTATTGTAAATATCCTAAAAAGCTATGGAAACTTCTAGAATAGGGTGTCATGCAAAAAAGCGAGTAACTTTTTCAGCCAGTTTTGGAGATTTCATGCAAAAAGAAGGATTGGCGAAATTGTGCACGTCATGATCGCAATTTATAGGCAGCAAACGACACTCCAAATTGGGGGAAGGAGAAGGAGTGATTTGGAAGAATTCTGATCAGGTATCCTGAGGTTCCCCCCCTTTTGGAGCCAACCGGAACCATTAGATTTGCGGTCTGAGCAGTAGAGAGAAGAAGCTTTAGATTACTGATTTTGCTAAGATCCCCTCCATAAAGAGCTATTCTTCTTAGCTACCACAACCCTTCTTCTCTAATTTAGCAATAAATAAGAGGTATGGGGAGCCGTGGAGAGCAGTCAGAGCAAGAGAGGAGAGGCCCTTCTCAGGAGTATAGAGCAAGAGAAGCACGAGCACAGGAATTCCTCGTTAAGTAGACAAGGAGGATACTCCACAAGCTCTCAAATTCAATTCCTCCATCCCTTCTATCCTATTCCCCCCTGTGGAATCAAGACCCTTCTCGATTTCTTGAAATTCTTGGTGATCGCTTCCCCCTCCCCCCCCCCCCCCCCCTTGGTCAATCAAAAATTCTGTCAATCTAATCACCCCCAAGCTCCTTCACCAAAATCCCCTTTTTTGCAATCTCGCGATTAAAGACCATGGCCCCGAAGAAGAAAGCTACGAAGATCGCGGAGGCAGGAGCTACGAATAACACTATAGACACAATTACTACAAACGGAATGACGAGTACGAAGATTAGAAACAAAGCCGCAAATACCATCAACCAAGGACCCATCATGGATCCTCATGTACTATTTTTCTTAAATAAAAACATCTAGCATGCCTTTATCCCATGAATAGGCAACAGAAGCTGCATGTGTAATATAAGATTTTATTCAATTCATGCATATAATTTCTTTGAGAAATTCTTAACTGCAAATTCCAAGGGGTAACTTGGGTCTGTACAAGATGAACCTAAGCGAGTACAAGGAAGGTACTGTGTCTCTAAAAGATTTAATATTTTTTAATTTTTTTGTTGATCAAACAAAATCTTTGATGGATAATAATGGACATTAATCCTCAGTATATAAGAGACCTTGAGATGCAATTGCCAAATGATACTGTTCGTAATTAAACTAACCAATATTTTCTTTTATTGCAGACAAAGACCCACAAAACTCCAAGGGAGTGATATATCCTCAAGTATGAAATTCTTTCTTGCTTAAATTCAGCCACAACTAATCCCCAAGGAAGAGAAAGTCTAGGAAGACTATTGGAAGGTATTGCCACTTATGCTGATTTGTCTCGAAGTTATTTTGCCACTTATGCTAATTTGCCTCGATGTTTTTATTTTTGGAAAGAAAAGATTTGACTTGAAAATAAACTTGTTAAAAAGTTTATGTATAATGCATTCGAAATAAGATGTTTGTGATTGTAAGCTAGGTATTGATCTTTTCTAAAATCATCAGGCTAAAAGATGGATGACTGAGTATAGATCACCGAAGACTGAGGCAATATTCCAGTCAACAGAGAACACTGACTGAGGCAGTGTTCTTGATGGCATTAGATCCCCCCAAGCCAACGTGAATAAAAGTTGCTCTAAAAGGTTTTTCTTTTTTTGTTTTTTGTTTTGCATTAGTGAGTTTAGACCAATCATGACGTGAAAGGTATTGTCATAGGGAGCTTTAGTCGGCAGGGCTCTGGTCATAAACTCAGACTCTTACAAATTGCCAACTACCCTTCGATTTCTAGACTATGTTTAGAAGTTCCAATACTAGTTGGGGAATAGAACTTGGAGAGAATAATACATTCGAATAAGAAAATATTTGTAAAAGGTCATTTTTTTGAAAGAAACTATTAAGAAGGAGTTGCTTTACTATGTTTTTGTGTTGTGAATTAAGGACGCGTAAGGAATTTGTATCAGGAGATAATTCAAAGAAGCTTGTTTTATATGTTGAACGTAAAGTGGTAGGTAATTAGATAACTAAAACTACTCTCTTGAGGGAAGTCGGAGGATGGACCCTCGACGGTGGACCCCTGACAGATCCAGACCTATGGCTGGGTTATCTCAGTAAGCCAAGAGCTTTCCTAAGAAGAAATAAAAATCACACTTGATGGACCATTAGAAACTAGAAAGTGTGATTCACATCACTTTAGAATCCACTAATACTAATTAGTAGCTAGTAATAGATTTAACTAGAAAAACTCAGGTCGATCCTCATGGGAGCGACCGAAACTTCCATTGTGGGGTAGACTCAAGCGAGCTTAGTTAGCAAACTCCGAGGGTTTTATCAAAATCCTGGATGGCGCTTCCTAGGACATCTCTTGATGGGCTACTAAGAACGTACCACCAAGAAAAGATCGAGCGGCACATTACAATTGGTATTAGAGCACATGTTGATGTAAAACACGATACAAGTAAATAAAACTAGTTATATTTATATCATAAAATATATTTTCCCTTAATTAGTGAAGTCTTCTCTTGTTGATATATGTTCTTGATTTCTGGCAGAAAGACAAACCTTGGGAATGATTCTTGATTTTCCAAGTTATGTTTATGTTAGCAATGCACTCCTCTAGCTTTAGCTGGAGAAACTAGATGATGCGGATATTAGATTAGATATACAATCCTTCATCCCTGTATTATGAAAGGCGATGGATGTTAAGTGGAGGGTATTGTTACATTGATGCAAACTGTCTTTCTTACCTCCAGAATAATTTAAAAAGATTAAGGTGGATGGAAGCCCTTAAAGTTGCCAAGATTTATCTCTTCTATGAGGCCAGCTCAAACATGTTCACTAGAGGGCGATAGGTCAAACTATACTGGTACATCTATGAGGAGGATACAAGGGTTATACTGGCTAATCGGGTTATGGTTGTAGGACGCTCCAGTTGCCGTAACTATAAGAAAAACAGATTATGTGATCTTCCTCTGAAATATAGATTTTTGGATATTTATTCTCAATTACTATGCGATGGATGTATCACAATGCCATGCCTAGACTGTGGTAGGAAAATCTTTTCCAAGAATAATATGAGCTCTCGAACTACTCGAATAACGTATTCCCTTCCTATTGACGTAAAGAATCATTTTTGTCCATCCATTTGTCTCCTTGACAAATAAAAATAGTAGATAGAATTTTTTTCATGATTAAAAATTAAACTCTCTTTTGAAGTATAAACCTTGATCATTGTTGGAAGGACAAGTAGTACATGATTTCTCTCCTAAATTAATGAGATAGAGTAAGCAAGTGAACATATTTTTTATGTGAATATGGTTGGAAAGAAAATTGATTATAAAATTGCATAATTCTTAGAACATCACCCCAAAAATGTCAATACTACAGAATCCCAAGAGAAGAAATTTCTTCTCAAGCAGTACAAGCCACCAAAGTTTCATGGTAAAGGAAGGGACATTCCAAGTGAAGTAGAAACATGGATATAATCTATGGAGGACTATTTCATTGCTGCAAGGACTATACCGTCAAATCAAGCCAGTCATGATCGCCAAGCTAAAACTCATAGTAGATGCCCATCTTTGGTGGAAACAATGGTGCAAGGACCAAAGAACTCCCGAAGGCACTATCACTTAGAACAAAATTAAGGGCGCGGTATGTAAGACATATCTTCTGCCCACATGTCAAGCCAAGAAGATGAACAAGTTCTTCAATCTAAAGCTATTAAGCCTAAGCCTAGAAGCCTACTACTTCAAATTCGTAACACTATCTCAAATATGCACCTACGATGGATGTTTCACAGAGCAAGTATGCAAATTTTGCAATGGTCTTAATCCACCCCTTAATACACTTCTTGAAATCAATGAGACCATCAGATTTACAAGATGCATTGATTCAAGGAGCTCCAATAGTTCAGGAGATTGAACGAAGGCCAAGAAATGTAAAAATTTGGAACATAGTAATGGCAACTTCCAAGGTTATGCAAAAAGAGCCCAAGGACAGTACCAACCAAACAAAACAAAGAAGGCCAAATCAAATGCCGTGGGAAGCTTTATACCCATTGGAAGAAGCAATGAGACCCCAAGGTGTTTCTATTGCAAGGAATAAGGACATCTTAAGAGGTAGTGCCTAAAGCTTGGCCAAGGTAAATTTTGCGAGTAAAGCCAAGATGCTAGGGAAAGGTTGCTAGAATAAACCTAAAGGAGATTAGTAATGATAAAGATCCCATGATGGAATCCAATACGGAAAGAGCTAGAGTACATGCCACTCTCAATAAGAAGGGCCCAAATTGTCAATTCTCAAGTAATTCAAATACCAGTAGATTATCAAGATAAAACCTTTCAAATCTTAATCGACTGTGGAAGTACCCACTCTTTTGTATCACCAAAATGCGCAAAAAGGCTAAACATAAATGCTATTCTCGCACCTAGAATGCTTGTGGAATTAGCAAATGACAAAGAAGTTCTATCGATACAACAAACTAGCAAGGTAGAGTTTAGCTTGGGTGGCAATTCTTCCTAAATTAACTTCCAAATTATGAACTTTGGGGCTTATGAATGTATGCTAGGTATGGATTGGTTAATTCCAAATAATGTCCATATCCATTGCGGAAAGGGCCAAATCACATTCTAGAACTCAAAGGGAGAACAAGTAACCACTTAGGGAGAAGCAAGAAACCCTAAGGTTCAATTGGCTAAAGCCTCCCGAATTGTAAAGGGACTAAAGGCAAGATTACCCATCTGTCTAATCGAACTCAACAAGGTTGAGCAGGATAGTGAAGCCAAGGATTAACCATCTTGGCTGAAAGAATATGCGGATGTTTTTCTAGAAGACCTGACATAGCTTCAACCAGCAAGGGAAGTAGATCATGAAATTCAACTTATTCCAGGCAATGCCCTCATCGCTAAACGGCCTTATTGAATGTCGATTCCTAAAGCCATTGAGCTGAAATAACAATTCAAGTAGCTATTAGACTAGAGATACATCCGACCAAGTAATTCGCCATGGGGAGCCTTGGTTTCATTTCAGAAAAAGAAAGACGGAATACTCTGTCTTTGTATCGATTACTGTGCATTAAACCATGTGACAATTAAAAACAAATATCTAATTCCTAGGATAGATGAGTTGCTTGACCGACTCTAGGGAGCAAAGGTCTTCTCAAAGATCAACATATTATCAATAAGAACTAGGGAGGAAGATATTTCTAAAACTACTTTTAACACAAGGTACGATCACTGTGAGTTCATTGTGTGATGTCGTTTGGGTTAACAAATGCTCATGCCACCTTCAACAGGTTGATGCAAGACATTTTCCGACACTTTGTCCTTGTCTTCTTTGATGATATCTTAACATATTCTAAGAATGAAGAAGACCATGAACCACAACTACGAACAGTTCTTGAAACAATGAGAGCCCAAATTGTATGCTAAAAAGAAGAAATGTGCTTTCTTCAAGAAGCAAATTGAATATCTAGGATTCATAGTATGGGCAGATGACATTTCAGTGGATCCTTAAGGTCCAAGATGTATAAGACTGGCTACCCCCGACAACAGTCAAGGAAGTGTGAAGCTTTCTAGGGCTAATGGGTTGGTATAGAGTCTTCATTAAAGACTATGCCTCAATTGCCGCACCTCTCACCAACCTTCTCAAAAAGCAGGTCTCCATTACATGGATGTTCAGAATAATCTAGCTTTGAGAAGCGTAAGCAGATTTTGGTAACTGGCCTATCCTAAGGCTACCTGACCTCAGCAAAGAATTCGAAGTCATAAAACAAAACAATACAATACAGAACAATGTAGTACAGAGCACTACAAAGCCACAGAGAGCCATAGAGACAGTTGCAGAGACAATACCAGAGGTCCGGGAGATAGAGGATATTGAAGTAACTCCTCATGGAGAAGAAGAAGTGCAGATGTTGCTGCTCCTAGAAGAAAAAGGGAAGATAAAAGTGGGTGTGGCACCATTCCCTAGCCGATTGAAAAAGCTTGTGGATCCTATCAGAGAATATGATTTGGTCAAAGACCTAGCCACTTTTAAACCAAACTTACATTTCGACAGTTGATGATGTTGTCTCCTAGCTGTCAAAAGAAATTCAAAAGCATAGTGAGACAAAAAGAAGATGCCTAAGAATTGCTCCCTCCATGGTAACCAAGTCCAACAGAACCTCAAAACCTGTGAAGAAAGTAGATGTGGCTAATGCCTTCTTGGATCCGGGAACCCCAGAGATTAGCATATGGATTGAAGGATGCTTTATTGGAGATGCATTGATTGATGGAGGCTCATCAGTAAACATAATGATGGATGTGACAATGAAGGATCTAGACTTGCAAGGAATGCAGCCTACACAGTGGCTTATCAGATTGGCAGATCAAAGCAGAATCAGATCGTTGGGCATTCTCGGGCATTCTCCTGTACCTGAAGACAACCCTCACAAGAAGAGACTATTGACTAACATATCTGGTGGTCAAACCAAATTCCTACGAGACTTTATATCCTCTGCTATTGGGAAGACCTTGGGTTTTTGAAGCAAGAGCAAGGACGAATTGGGTTAAAGGAACCCTAACCCTAGGCAAAGGACCCAACAAAATGGTATTGAAGTTGTATGGATTGTAAAAAGGCAATGGATCCACATCCATCAAAGTCATAAGAGACTCCTCCAATGAAGTAACAAATGGTGTATCAAGAGATGAAGAGGCTGTCAAACATATCTTTTCGAAGAAAACAGAGGTACAATCTCTAACAGTAGGCACTGTAAGCCAACTAAAAGGAAGTAAACTCTTTGTCCATGGGAGAATACCTCCTATCTGAACTCGAATTGACTTCTGAAATCACCTCTGACAACGAGATAGAAACATGGATGTACTATTCTCCATGTTACATGGCAATCATAGAGATAAAGCCAGAGACAGAAACAGAAGAAAAACCAGAAGCCGAAGCAGAAGACATAACAGAGAGCTTGTTCTTCTCTTACAGAGCCCCCATAAAGGCAAAAATAGAGTCCAAAAATGACAAAAATAATAATGCGCTAAAGAAGAGTATGAAAGCAAGCTAGAACAGTCTATTCTACTCATAGAAGGCAAAGATTAGGAAGAAGTTCCTAAAGCCTTAAAAACAGAAGATCCCTTTCTATTCGATAGAATGATTATGGTACCCTTTGGGCTAATTAATGAGTCGCATCATAAGCAAAGCCTTTATAAGAAATGGATTAAGAAGAATAGGCTTTTCTCTAGTTGTGGCTCTTGTCTCCCAAAGTATTCTTTCAACTTCTCAAGGATCAAGCTAAATCTCCACTGAAAGAGAAATTTGGTTCTAATGATTTATCAGAAGAGGAGACCACTCCCTTGAAGGAGTCTAGAAGTAGTCCATGGGACATTTATCCGCGAAGTAGAATGTGAAAAGAAATTGACATTCGTAGATGTTGACGGCATTGAACAACACCTGAAGGTGGGTCTAAATCTTCCAGAAGAGGAACTACTGGTCCGGAGACTTACTAAAGAAGAACTTAGATGTGTTTGCATGGTCGTACAAAGATTTAAAGGGGATTGATCCCACAGTATGCCAACATCACACTGACCTAAAGCCTGATGCCAAACCTGTGAGGCAGAGACAAAGGTGCATGAATCCAAATTATTCTGCCCTAGTGAAGGCCAAATTACTGAAGCTCCTTGGAGCTAAGTTCATATATCTAGTGGCTAATAGTGAATGGGTTTCACCCATTGTGGTAGTACCCAAGAAAAATGAAAAATTGTGAATATGTGTGGACTTCCGAAAGCTGAATTCCAAGACAAAGAAGAATCATTTCTCTATCTCTTTCACAGACCAACTATTGGACACAATGGCAAGCCATGAGCTCTATTCCCTCTTGGATGGATTCAGCGGATACAATCAAGTCCAAATCGCAAAAGATGACCAATCCAAAACAACCTTCACAACAGAATGGGGAATCTATGCTTACAGAGTGATGTCGTTTGGGCTATGTAATGCTCTTGCTACTTTCCAACAATGAGTGATGATGGCTCTCTTTTAGAACCATCTACATGATTTCATTGAGATGTACCTCAATGACTTCTGTGTCTATAGCCTAATTCGTGAGCATTGGGGACACTTAGAGTAGTGTTTTGATAGATGTCGAGAGTATGGGATTTCTCTCAATCCTGACAAATACGTCTTTGGTGTCTCATCAGGAGTTCTTCTAGGCCACCTTGTCTCTGCACAAGGGATAGCAATAGATTCTACTAAGATTGAGAATATTGATGCCTTAACAGCCCCAACCAACCTTAAGCAATTGGGGGGATTTCTTGGCCATGTGGGCTATTACAAAAGATTCATTGGACACTTTGCGACAAAGGAAACCTCTTTGCATAAACTCCAAAGAAAAGATGCAGAGTTCACATGGACCACTAATTGTGACGAGGTAATCAACACCCTGAAGTAGTGTTTGATTTAGGCACCCATCCTGCAGCCTCCTGATTGGATGAAGAAATTCCATGTGCACACTGATACATTAGTTGAAGGCTTAGGTACAGTCTTATGCCAAAAGGGCCCCTCTAAGTTAGATCAACCTATCTATTATGCAAGCCAAAAAGTAACCGACACAGAACGAAACTACACAATGACAGAGCTTGAGTGCCTAGCAATGGTGTTTGCCTTGGAGAAGTTTCGACACTACCTGTTATCGACACACTTCAAATTCTACATGGACCATGAAGCCCTATCCTTCTTGATGAACAAGGCCGATGTGAAGGGAAGAATGATGAGATGGCTCCTTTGGTTTCAAGAGTTCGACTTTGAAGTGGTAATCAAACCTAGTCGCTCTCATGAGCTGGCTGATCATCTGTCGTAAATCCCTCACAGCTATAATGAAAAAGAGCAAGATGATCGAGACCTTGATGCTTCATTGTTTCTAGTCAAAATAGTTAACCCATGGTACGAAGACATAGCCAACCTCTTGGCAACCCAACAATATCCCCCTGGCATCTCCAACCGTGAGAAGAAGAAGCTTCTGTTGGAATCAGTCCCCTACACCTTTTTAAGTGATGCTTTGTACAAAAAAGGCAAGGATGAAGTCTTGCGAAGATGTGTTTCAGGAGAAGAGATTGAAATTGTTTTGAAAGCATGCCATGACAAACCCTATGGTGGACACTTTGTGGGAGAAGTGTCAACAAATGGGAAAGCCTACCAAATCTAGTTCCATGCCCTTGCAACCTATTCTTTCCCTCAAGCTGTTTGAGAAGTGGGGAATTGATTTCATGGGTCCCATTGATCCACCAACCAGAAGGAAGCATCTTGGAATGTACAGACTATATAACCAAACACCATATTGGGGAATATGAATTTTTTTTATAAGTTTGGGACACGTGGTCAAATCTTTGGATTTGTCATAACTTGAACACTATAAATCCAAATCGAGCGCATTATAGCTCAATAGATTCCATTTTTCAAGCGCTTTCCAATGATAGGTTACATCATATGGTTTTGAGAAACTTATGGGCATGTTATCCGGGTGCCACCTTTTTAGTATTCAAAAAATGGGAATTGGTAGATTCCCAAACTCACTAATATTGTGTTACCAAGTGGTGTGAAGCTAAAGCTCTGAAGCGGGACAATGATAATAGCATGGTCTAATTCCTATACGAGAACATCATCACCCGTTTTGGCAATCCCCTAGAGCTCATCAGACCGAGGTACTCACTTCATTAACAAGATCATGAAAGAGTTGACAAAACTGTATAAGATTCTTCATCGTAAGTCCACACCCTATTACCCTAGAGCCAACGGCCAAGTTGAAGTTACCAATTGCATCCTCTACTGGATTCTAATAAGAACTATTGCTGCACATTTCCGTGATTGGGACGATTAGCTTACAGAGGCCTTCTGGGCGTACAGAACCTCCCATAAGGCTACTACAGGACAAACCCCTTTCCAACTAGTGTATGGAAGAGAAGTCGTCTTCCCCATTGAACTCGAGCTACCCTCTCTGCACGTGGCTATCAAAGAACTCTTGGGAGATGGCAAGTCACTGCAATGCCATCTCTTGCACTTGGAATGTCTTAATGAGACTCGCATTATGGCCCTACAGTGCATGGAAGCCACGCAAGCTCGCAGAAAGGCCTATCATGACAACTTCATTAGGTAAAAGGAGTTCAAGGAAGGTGACTTAGTCCTAGCCTATTATTCCCAATTTGGCAAGTTTTTAGACAAGCTTCAACAATGTTGGATGCCCTTATAAGGCACTTGTTGCCATCAACCCTAATAGCTCTGTCCAAGTCTAGACATTCGATGCTTCGGATGATCACTTCCTTATTAATGGCTATCACCTCAAGAAGTATTATCCTCCCTGGGGATCTTGACAATCGCCGTTGATAGCTTCCTCATTCCTTGTATAACGGTTGATCCGCCTTTATCTAATGCTCTTGATAACCCTCTTGTTGATCTTGATGATGTAGTTTCGTTCTGATAGCCCCTCGCAGCCACCTTCCTCTCTTCCTTGGCTTTCGTTTTGTCTAATGCAGTAGAGGTGGCGAGGATGGTTCCGATACCTGGCGTTCCTGCCATTCTACTTTTCAAAAATAATAAGAACAAAGAAAACAAAACAAAATAAAATAAAAATATCTCGATCATGGGAGAAAAGGACTTCGGTCCCTGTCATGCCAACCTATTCTTCGAGAAAAGGTGGAAACACCCTCGAGAGTAGGGCAAAAGAAAAGAAAAGAAAATAGAAAAAAACAACTATTATGGGAGAAAAGGAAGCAATTCCCTGTCATAAACCAATCCACGTTGACAACATCAACTAGATGGAGCCAATGTTCATCGACAAACCTAGAGCGTTGTGAGCTTTCATCCTAACCGAATGGGGATGTGAGTATGGGCTACCCTCTGTATTCATCAACAGAGTGTGAGACAAAGGGTGGGGTGAGTGACCAGTCTTTGTCCTTTGTATCCAACTGAGAGGCGAGATTTGTGAATGGAGCGTTGCATGCACGGGATGGGCATCTCAATGCATAACGCACAAACTTGTTCATGTGCATGACACTATAAGCCTCCCTGGCCTTCCTTCTTGCACTGTATGCTAGCACATGGCGGGATGCGCAGTTGCACCATCAATTGCACACAAGGCATATACCCTCTGCACATGTGACAATGAGGATAACATCAATGGGTTTCAGGAACGGGTTGCCCTCCTATATCTATCAATAGAGCATGAGATAGAGGGGGGTTGAGCATGACTGATGTTTTCTGAAATACTTATTGAGAGGTGTGAATTAAGGGATGTAACGACACTTGGCATTAGGTACGTTCTTGTTTCCCTATACACATACGGGATGGGTCTCTGCCACAATCACCCCAGGATATGCCATCCTGTTCTGTACACTGCACTACAAGGCTCCTTGGCCTTCTTGCTTGCACCAATGCCAGACGGGGTTGAATGCACTAGTGCACCAACTGTCCACACTGGCATACTTCCTCTGAACCATCTTCCTTGTCGATTTCTAAAACGGGTGTGTGACTGGGTTTCTGTCATTTTTCAATTGAGTAATGTCCATTGTGGGGCAAGTGACTATTCTTTCATTTCAATTTGAGTGACTGTGAGAGTTAAGTGCAATATCATTCGTCTCACTGACGATTTCCCATGATTCCATCAGCAACTTTGCCTCTCTTGGTGTTACTGCATAGTCCTTGCCACGTTGAACGTATGCTGTGAAGACACTTTGGTGCCTCCTGTAGAGCCGACTGCGACACAGCACGTGACATTGCCAATCCACTTCAATTCTCAACAACATGGGCCGAGTTTTTCTAACCTTGCACCTTCTGTTTTTCAGTAATGGTCCTCTTTTAAGTGTAAGGACATTAACGGTTGGTCTGATGTGTGGTCTTAGGTCCTTGTTGCTCAGTTCACCCTTCCCGATAAGGTGTTAAGTGTGGGGACGCATCCCTATGCATATGTGTTGCATACCCTTCTGCATCTACCATGATCTAATCATGCATGTATACCATGTCCTAATTGTACTCTGATCGAGTCCCTTTCCTACCCCCCGTCCTCTTTTACACTGCTCTTGAGATTGTTCTCTCTTTGTTTCCCTTTATCCCTTGTTTTGACATTTTTCCATGTGCATACATCCTCCATTCACCGGAACCCCCCATTCAACCTGGTAAACCTGTTTGTCCCTTTAATATGGCTACTTTTTCCTTTTACATCCCCTTATTTTGAGCCATGGATCTTGAGTTATTAATTGTTGAAGAATTTTCTGTCTATTTCACATGTTTCCATGCGAATGTGCTCTTTTTGCATCGGACCTACAATCTAATGAGCCATCCCTATCGTACACCTTCCCATAACACAATATTAGTGAGTTTGGGAATCTCCCAATTCCCATTTTTTGAATACTAAAAAGGTGGCACACGAATAACATGCCCATAAGTTTCTCAAAACCATATGATGTGACCTATCATTGGAAAGCGCTTGAAAAATGGAATCTATTGAGCTATAGAGTGCTCGATTTGGAGTTATAGTGTTCAAGTTATGAGAAATCCAAAGATTTGACCACGTGTCCCAAACTTATGGAAAATTCCCATATTTCCCAATATGGTGTTCCATGGACATTTTTCCTTTTTGTTGCCTATTAGTTCGGTGTACGGTTTGTTTGTTATTAATTTTTTTGTAAATTCGGGTATTTTGTGTGTGTTTTTTATAATTTTTCCATGTGAACCGACCTTAGTTACCTTCGAATTGAATTTTAATTGGATAGCCATATCTGGCTTGAGTTCCTACATGATTTTTCCTTTTTCCACATCCTGTTCTAGATTATCGATTTTATTTTATTAATTTTTTTGTACCTTTTTATTATTTATTTTCTTCTTTTTTCCATGTAAACACCCCCTAGCACCCTCGGAATGACGTTTTGATTAGCCACTCACTTCCCATGACATTTTTTCTTTTCATTGCCCTCTGTTTCGATACAAGGATTTCTCTGTATTAATTTCTAACTCCGTTTTTATTTGTGTTTTTATCATTTTTTCCATGCGAGTGTGCATTCCCATCCCCGGAACTGTGTTTGGACCATTGCCATCCTATCCGCCATATTCTTGCGGATATTTTTTGTGGTCACTTCATCACATTTCGACCACTGGATCTTTTCGTATTAATTTTTCTTCCCTGTTTTGGATATGTTTTTTTTGGTTTTTACCACATGAATGGGTCCTATCTCTGTCGGAATGGCATTCTGATGTGATAGGCCTGTCCAGCCTATCGTTTCGGATATTTTTCAATTTTTCCACACTTCGTTTTGACAAACAAATTTTCCAAAATTTATTTATGTCTTTTTTTTTGCATTCCGAAGTCGCACACGTTTGCGTGCGAACACCCTCGTTTTCATCTTTTGACGCACGTGTCGCATTCTTTTCTTTTTCTTCTTCCTTTTTCTTATTATTATTATTATTATTTTAAAAACTACAATTTCCCTCCGCCCCCCTCCCCCAACCACCCTCGTGCGTCCCCTCACCCCCCCCTCTCACTCTTCCCTCTTCTCTCTCCCTCCCTCCCTCTCTCTCTCTCTCTCTCCCCCCTGCTCCTGCTCCTCCCTCCTCCATTCTACTCCTTCTTCTCTCTCCCCTCCCTCCTACCCATCCTCCTCCTCCTCCTCCTCCTCCTCCTCCTTTCCACCCAGACCACCCCCCGCCTGTTGGCCTTCACCCTCCCTCTGGCATTGTGACCATCTCCCGCCAAACAACCATCCCCCGCCCGTTGGTCTTCACCCCCCGGCGCTCCACCATCGCCACCATTACCCCTTGGTGCTCCGCCAGAACCCTGTTGTTGCCCTCGCCTGCGCTCAGTCGTGCCGCCTATCATTGTGCTCCCTGCCAGCGCCCCATCGCCACCCGCCACCGCCACCATTACCCCCATTAACCCCCCCTTCCTACACCCCCCCACTACACCCCTTACCTCCCCTTCCACCCCTCCTAAACCCCCCTCACAAGCCCCTTTCCCACCCCCATGAACCATGTTCCCACCCGCAAAACCCCCTTTCTCCCAACCCTCTCGCATGCCCCCCTTCCCACGCGATTCGCAACTGTCACCACAACCTCCTCCCACTCACAGGCCCTTGTCTTCACGACATGACCATGTGGCTGACATCGGCGTGTCGTTCATGTGACATCCTCCTCCTCCCGCAAGCCGGTTTACATCTTCACGTACGTTCTGCATTTTCTACATGTTGGAAGTGTCCATTCCCACATGAGGACGCTCGTCTTGTTTCGCCCGTGACGTAGGGTTGCCGTTCACTCGCAACTGTTGTCAAGTACCTTGCTGTCCCGACTTTGAATCTTTTATTTCCATAAATTAGAAAAACTTGCAAAATTCATTAGAAAATTGGCAAAATGTATAAAAATCAATACAAAAATTCATTAAAATGTTAAAAATGACAATTAAAAAAAAATAGCTGGTTTCTAAAAATTCAATGTTGAATTTCAAAACCCAATGAGCAAATAATAACAGGCAAAAAATATTTAAAATATAATAAACCTTATAAAAATCCTAAAAATTTATTTAAATGCCATGAAATATAAAAAATATTATGTTTTTTTTGAAAATTGATGAAATAATCTATCAACTTTTTGAACATTTTCAAAATTTTTATTTGATGATAATGATCACAGTAAATTAGAAAATCATTAAAAACCATTAATTTCATGAAAATCTACATACAAATGGTTGAAATTTTGTGGAAACAATAAGAAAAAATTCCCAAAAAAATTCAAAAAATCATTTTCATATTTTTAGATTACTTGTATAGGCTGACATGATTGAAATTAATTGGAAACGATTAATTTAAAAACCCTTCTTTTTTATGTAAATTTCTTTTTCACTCCAAAAATAGCAAAAAAAGAGAGAAATTTTTTTAAAAATTTATTGGACTTTTGTGCTTCACTTTTAATCCATATTTTTTATTAACCACATTTAAAAAAAAATCAATTCACCATTTATACCCAAATTCATTATTATTTGTAAACTTTTTCAACTGGTTGGATTTTATTGATTGGATGACATTGTGGTTACATCATCTTCATTATTGATAGTGCATTCATACTATACTTACATATACACCCCGACTAGATATTTTTTTTTCTATTTATTTTATTTTTGATTCTCCCAAAACTACAATTAATTACTTTTTAAAAAAACTTTAATCCACACATGTTTTCACGTCCATCCACGTTAAATACACATATTTTTAAATTAAAAATAAATCCACCATTCACTTAGCATGCGCTTCGTACGCTACAAACACATCTAAGTTTATTTAAAATAAACCCATCGTCACAAGTACACATACTCAACAAAAAGTGCTAAACACACACTTAATTTTTTAATCAATAAATTTACAATTAGAGACCAAAGTCAAGGTTCGAAGTCGGGGTTATGATTAATTAAAAAAATAAACAAACACACCATTTCACACTTAATTATTTTTAACTAACGGATAAGAAAAAACTAATGTTTTCTTTTAATAGTTTATAACCTAATAAAATCTCATCCATTATTAATAATTTTATTAAAATGAATCCTTCATTATATTTAATTTTTCTACACTACACATTTTCTTTTTAATACATGTGATTTGTGGGAATGGGTCATGATAGAGTCTTGTCTAAAGTATGTTGTCGTTATTAATTGTGGTTAATATTTACAGTGGTATGTTAACATGATTAGTTTCTTTGAGATTTTTCTCTCTTTTTTTGTTATCTTATCATGTCGGGAATACGGTATGTCTTGTTATTTTTTTCTTTTTTGCCTGATACGGGAATTCGGGGTATCTGATTGTATTGCATCTCATGAAGCTTTCGATCACACGTGTGTAAAGGTCATGCCAAAATTTTTCTAAGATGTGGATTGCTTGGGGTGGTCAGTTAGTCGATCGAGTCTGTGTCAATTTCTTTATATTAATATCTCATTCCTATCATATCATTTTGTAGACATTTATTATGATTATCTGTGTGTGTGGTGTGTGTAATCCATTTGAATGGTGCCTCGTACTCCTCGTCCAATTCAGTACGTTCCATTGGTGTCTTATGACTATTCGTTATTACTGGATTCTGATCTTATTAGCAAAGCGGTCTAGCCAAGTTCGTCACACTCTCATTGCCACTTATCCCGGAGGATACGGATACTTGTGATCAGTTTCTAGCCTCTTATAGTAAGAGGTCTGGCCCTGTAAGGGGAACAATTATCCAACTAACGCCTAAAAGCTTGGACAAGGCTTTGTCTTTACCCTATCGAGGAGACTCTTTTTCTACTACTCGACAATTATTCTCGAATGAGGATATCTTTAAGCTGTTGCAAAAGCAGACACAAGATGTGTTAGACCCCAAGAAGGTTCTTACTACTTCTGGCATCGGTGTCTCCATGATCTCTAATCCTGTGTGGAAGTAGCTATGTCATAACTACTTCCACACATGATCTCTAATCCTGTGTGGAAGTAGCTATGTCAATTTCTTTAGGACATATTTATGCCTGCCAAGACACCCTCTAATTACATTTCAAAGGAGTTGTTTACAGCTTCTCGAATGGTGTTGAAAGGCATAACTATTAATTAGAGTTCTTATCTTTTGTCAAAGATGGATCAACACTTTGTAAGAGCCACAAGGGGTAATGTATCTAATGTTACATTTGGTTCCTAACTTTTTGTCTTTTTGTCATATGCCGCCCCTCCAAAGAAAGTTTCCACCTTGATAGTTGATCCACCACAAGCTCCTCCTCCATTATTGAACACATTGATGTTGTCATTGAGAATCTTGATCATATTCCCCATGTGGTAGTTCAGAGGAAACACCTTAAACGAGTGACTAAATCAACCCCAATTTCTCCAGTCTCCATTCATGTTCAATCTAGCAGTCAACTACCATCTTTTCTCACAATGACGAATCTTTTCAGAGCACATTGTGATGGCGATCTGTTGATTCGAGATGATGAAGATCTAGCTTGGTATGTTGGGGATGTGGTCTTATAAGCGGCTTTGTATGTCAAACATTTGGAGTTTCTGATAGATGAAATGTTCCAGTGTTATTCTTCTAAAGTGGTTGCTTGCCTTGATACTTTGTGGCATACAATGATTGATTCTGTGATCCTGAATCAAAAATAAAATAAAGCCTCTATTCATGTGCAGAACATTAACCAACTAAGGGTGGATCTTTTAGCCTATATTTCTAAGCAAAATCCATTTGATTTCTCTTTCTTTGATGCTTACCATTGGCGATCTACTTTAGGTCCATCTGTTCCTAGCTTATCTTATTATCAACAGATGGCTCATCGATATGATGCTTATTTTTCCCTTTATAAATCCAACTCAACAATCATTTTACCTCTCCTTTTTCAACCTCAAGGTGTCCCTCAAATTCCGATCTTTACTTATTGTTCTTTCATTGAAGATCGAGTATTTTCCCCTACTTCATCTTGTCCTTCCCCATCCATGCATATTTCTTCCACTTTTCCTGCCTATCAATTAACACCTTTCTTAATTGATTCGCCTAAATTCTTATCTAGTCTCTCTTTAGCTCATTTCTCATTTTATGATTTTGCCTGCCCATCTCTTCATCCTCTTGTACATGTTCCTCTTCCATCTTCTACTACTTCTATTTCTCAACCCCCTCAGTTGGTAAGTGGATATATACATTTGATCAAAAGATTCCAAGAAGAAGATGATGGAGCTCAATTGATTCTCTTACTGGACCACATATTAATTGGCCATTAATTCTAGGGGAGTGGATGACTGCTAGTCAAGTGTATCAAAATTATCTCCATTTTGCTCAACAATATTCACAATCTACTGATCTTTCAGTGAGATTGATGGCTCACTTTGCTTGATACCTAGCATATATACATAGGCATTCACATAATGATCCAAAGGCCATTCCAAAGTTATGTATGAATGTCAATGTGAACATTGATTCCCAACAACTGGATGTACTATATTTTCATGCCCTTTTTCTACCTAGCAGATACCTTGTCTTGCTAGAAAGGATGTGCTGCCTTGAATTTTTTCAGAATCCTCCAAAATTTTTTTTAGATGAATCCTTATCCATGGATCATTTTTGTAATCATCAAGCCTTTAAGAGGAATCATCTTCATTGATACCTCTAAATGTATCTTTTATGATTCATAATGATATATCTCTCTTTTGGAGGTGCCATTCAGATAGTTGTTTTGTATTTGTATTGTGCGAATTTCTATATGTGATGAGTTCATGGTGGTTGAATATTGGCTTTGTTTGAGAGCTATATTTTCGAAGATTCACTGTGATAGTAATAGTGGATGGAAAGTTTATGAAGCAAAGCTGCAAAACCTCTTATATCCTTTACAAATTTGTTATGATTTGCTATTGTTTATAAGATATGTTAATGGATAAAGGGTTTTCCTTTCATTGTATTCTTTATTAGATGCAGGTTATAAGTTAGGGTCGTGGTTGGGTGGTTTATTGAAGATGAAAAAGAAGATCAAGTTGAGCTATTTAATGAACTTGTATTCTCTTTTTCTTAGGTTGTGAGGATGCTCACTTATTAAGTGTGGGGGTATGTTGAATGCTAAAATGACTTGATTTTTTGGTTGATTTTTGTTATTTTTTAGAGCTGAATGGTTGATTTTTTATGAATTTGAATTATATTTAGTATTTTTTAACGTGTTTTAGAGTAATTTGGATGAGGTTGATTATGTTTTGAAAGATCATGATGTTTTTTAGAAGAGATATGAGGCTCTGTGATGTTCTAATAGGTTATATTGAGGTTCTGATTTGTCTTGATTGCTTCTGTTTTGTTCTGTTTTTCTTCTATATAAAGCATGGAGTAATGATTGATGAAGGATGAAGTTGTTTGAAAGCTCATTGAATGGTTTTTGATAGTTTTGAAGGGTTTTAGTATGAGTTATGTGGTTTTGATACTTTCTGTTGACCCTCTGTAACCCTCTGTTGAGCTTCTATAGAGCCTTTGTTCCTGTTTTATTTTGTTCTGTATGCCTCTGTAAGTGTTCTTCTGTGGAATGTATGTGTGACTTTGAAATTTTTTTCTAGCCTTGGAAAGAGGTGAATGTAAGTTCAAAAGAGATCAAGGAAGCGGAAGAAGTAGCTATTAAAGACTCAAGAGAAGACTGGAGTGAAGTGATAGTGATGAGCTATGAAGAGTCACTATAGTGGCTCTGGTGACCTTTCATATCAGACACACCTCTTGAGAGAGCCATCCACGATCAAAGAAAGATTATTATGAGTGATTATTGAGTATTGTAGTTAGGAGATAATGTACTATTGATGGAGAGAGACAGAGGGATCAGAGGTAGCCAATTCTATGTCAAACAATGTGTCTGTATATAAGAGATTGTGAGAGAAAGTCATACTTTGAAGATGAATCATATATGATATTTTTCCATTCAAAGTCGAGTATTATTTTTTGTTTTCTATGTCTATCAAAGAATTCTATGAAGAATATGAAAAGAATGATGGATTTTGTTAAAGTTAAAGCCGTGGGAGAATTATTTCTATGATGCTACATGAAGATTTCTTGGTCCTTATTAAGATCATATAAAAGATGAAAAACAAGATGGATTTTGGGACTCCACAAAGGCTTAAAGCCTTAGTACCTTGGATGAAAAAGTAAAGGCTCAAAGCCTTAGCACCTTTAAGGTGACTCATATTGACAATCCTAGCACAAAGGCTCAAAGCCTCAGTACATTGGATAAAAAAGTAAAGGCTCAAAGCCTTCCATTGGATGAAAAAGTAAAGGATCAAAGCCGTGCCTTGAATGTAAAATGCAAGGCTCAATGCATTAACTTGGGTTGTAGGTTGGCAGCAATCTTAAGACTTAATGCCTTGGCAATTTGGACAACATGCACCTTGGCAATTCAAATAGAATTAATCGTAACGCTTAATGCATTTATAAATGGTCACTTGGATGGCTCATCAACATTATGCTTCATGCGAGAGAACTAAAGGCTTCATGCCTTAATCAACTCAAACGAAATCAATGTCATAATGCATGCCTTAGTTTATGGTCACTCGGATGCCTTTAATAACTATTACTAATACTACATAAGTCAAACTAAGTAACCAATATTACTACAATCTCTCTCTCTCTCTCTCTCATTTTGGTAATTAAAGCAAGTGTTTTCAATTAATCCTAGTTAGTTCTCAGTCCTTTCAACTAGATGTTTGGCAATTATCCACGACTTAGATGCTTTGACCTGAAATGGTAGTAGTAGTTTTGCTAAAGGTGATGTAAAACTCTTCTCCCACTTAATAGAGATAATATACTTCTTGGATCATGGGGATGACCTTCAAGTGGCTTTGTACAGCCCCTTGTCAACTGGCCTCGTTACTCAAATAGTATATGCTAAGGCTTTAAGGTGCCTTATATAATACCATATTAGAGAATTTGGGAATCTCCCATGTTTCACTTTCAAATAAAGAGAAAATATTTGACCAAGTGGCTAAATCTTAACCTCATATTTGAAAGTGGGACTTGGGGGGATTACTTATACATTATTGAGGAAAAATTCACCTTCAAGTAAGGGGATAAGATTTGACCATGTGTCCAAATATTAATCACATTAGGAATTCCCAAACTTTATGAAAATTCCCAAATTCGTGAATATGTTGTTATATTGACAATTCTAGCACAAAGGCTCAAAGCCTTAGCACCTTGGATGACAAAGTGAAGGCTCAAAACCTTGCCTTGAATGTAAAATACAACCGCCCAAGCTTTTCTTGGTGGTAAGTTCTTAGTAGCCTATCAAGAGATGTCCTAGGAAGCTCCATTTGGGATTTGATAAAACCCTCGAAGTTTGCTAACTAGGCTCGCTTGAGTCTACCCCACAGTGGAAGTTCTAGTTGCTCCCACGAGGATCTCGACCTGAGTTTTTCTAGTTAAATCTATTACTAGAGGCTAAGTAGTAGCAGAGAGAACGTTCTTTTTCAGAACTACAGTTTCTTCTTTCTTTGTACGCGTTATTGCAGCCACTTCCAATTCCACCAAATTGGAAGCAGTTTCTTGGGTCTTCTATTGGGTATCAGGAGTAGCTTTCACAGGATATGGACTTGGATAATCTTTTGCAGTGTGACCTTCTCCCTTGCATTGACTATATAAGGGCTTGTAGTTCATAGAACTTCTAGGGTTTGGACAGTTTGGTGAGATATGACCCTTTTCTCCACATCTATAACACTCCACCTCTGATCTCTGGCCACTGCTAAACTGTCATCCTTTGTAACTTTGAGAGGGAAATATCCTTGGACCATAATGAGGACCGAACTCCCTAGGCTTTGGTGCAATGTCCTGCGTTGTCATTTTGGATTCCAGCAAGTTGAATCTTGCATCTTCATCTTTCTTTCTTCTTTCATACATCTCTTTCAGAAAGAAAATATCTTCTGTATGGTTCTTCATCAAACAATATGAACAGAAGGCTCCAGGAATGGTTGGTTCTTGGGTACATTCAGTGGCTAAATGTCCCGCTTGATGGCACTTTCCACACCATGTATTAGACCTCATCACATCTCTCCCACCTCTCGCAGGAGTGGATATATTGGTGGTATTCACCTTCAGTGTTTGTAGCTATTCTATAATCACATCCATAAGCTCTTTCTTGATACTTGCAACCAAATTGGATAGGTAGTCCTTCAAAATTTCATCTCCTGGAGTACTTGTATTAGGGTTTTGGGAAGCTTCTGTAATCACTGCATACACTGGTTGGGTTGATCTAGAGGGTCCTCTATTATGGTTTTGATTCAAAGCTCGTGTTGAGACTTGGGGTTGTTAATTCAAGTTTGTAGGGTTCCACTATTGTTGAGTCACCATTAGGGGAATTGTTTGAGGCCACTGTCGTTATGGTTGAATCATTATTTGAGGCACCGTCGTCTGCGGCCACTATGAATTAGGTGCATTGTATTGTGGCACTATTTGTATCTAGGGATAGGGGTAGGGAATTGTCCTTGGGATTGCTTTTGGTGGATATGCCATTCCTGGTATGGGAGGAGGTAAAACTCCTCTTTCTAAGGTCATTGACAACCTTGTTTTAACTTCGTCATACAGTCTTGCACCTTCCATTGCAACTTGCAGATTGACTGGTCTTCTCAATTCCACGAACTTGTGAACTTCAAGTTGTAGGTCTCTGAGAAAAATTCCCTTCTAAATGCCTTCATCCAAGTAATGATTGGTCCATGTCTTCAGTATGGATTCCATTCGCGAGACAAGCTTCTACTCTTTCTCCAGAGGATCGACTTAGCTTCATGAACTCCTCTCACATCTGCTCTTTAAAGCCTTTACGACTGAATTTAGTAAAAAAAACCAACTTCAGGTTATCCCATATGCCAAAAGTTTATGCTGCTTGTCTCTCATACCATTGAAGCGCTGCACCTTTAAAAGTGGCCGAAAATATTTCTATAACCAATACTCAAGGATTCTGGCATTGTTAGCCACACATGCTACCATAAATTTTGCTACATGAAGATCAGGATATTCATTGTACTCTCTCTTAAAAATGGGCAATGGGACTACATTTGTTGGCATGTCATCATCAATATTTCTAAGAAGGATTTGACTAGGAAGGGGACCTTGAGTTGCCATGGGGACGTTTGTAAAGAGTGCTTTTAAGGTATCAAAGGAGGCTTCTTTTGCTACTACAAGCTTATTCTTGGTTTTGCATTCTCTCTTCTCACATATCTCTAGACTTATTCTAGTACTTGCCTCTTAATTGCGTCATTCGTCAGGGGGTTGACTCCACCCAGTTGGTCTGTACTCAACAAAACAGAATCAGAGGGGGACTTCAGTCTGTGAATAACTCTCTGGCCAACATCTCTTCTACTTCCTGCTTTTCTACATCTCTGAATTCAGCTTTCAGACTGCTACACAGGGGGAGATATTCTGTCCTAAAGGTATCAAAACTCATTCTTCTTAGGATCGTTGTTATGCCATCATCATAGTAATGCCAACTTCTGATGGTTTCAATAGTATATGTTGTGAAAAATACTCTATCCACCAACTTTTAGTAGGTTGCAAATTGATTGTCAGTGCATCATGCGTCCCACATGTCTTGTTGTTGAGCATCCACCACGAACAAATGCCAACTTTTTTCTTTTTTATTTTCATAAACCTCCATTGACCACGACTCTTGAAGCTTCTTCACGATCTCCCACTTGATGTCTGAAAACTTCTCAATGAATGTCAAATCTCCCATGGATGATCATTCTTCCTATTTCTGCACTTCAATTTGTTCCCAATCAATTTGCCACTAAGATGCACGTCTCTATTGCTTCAACATGAAGAGGAAATAGTCCACCACATAGAGCCTGCATCATAATGGTGATATGTTTCTACCATTGTGGGATGAACTTCTTATGGAAAGTGGCTTTGGCAATGAGAATCTCCAATTCTTTAGTGGTAGAAGGAACTTTGCAAGCATCCATTAAATTCTTCTCTTCTTAGCAATGCCATTTCTTTCATTTTCAGCCTCTTCTGATGTTTATTGATGGCAGTTTTCCCCGGCTGTGTACAAAAAACATAGAGCCCCAAAAGGAAAACCAAAGAAAAATGGTTTCTACTGTAAGAAAATCTATCTTGTAACATCAACAACCATATTTTTCATCTTTTATATGATCTAAACAAAGAAAACAACACCAGGAACAATAAATCTTTATGCAACTTCATAGAAACAATTTTCCCACGGCTTTAACTTTAACAAAATCCATCATTCTCTTCATATTTTTCATATAATTCTCTGATAGACATAAAAAATAAAAAATAATACTCCACTTTGAATGAAAAAATATGACATATGACTTATCTTCAAAGTTTTTATGACTTTCTCTCATAATCTCTCATATATATATACATTGTTTGACATAGAATTGGCGATCTCTGACCCTCTCTCTCTCTCTCCATCAATAATATATAATCTCCTCACTACAATGCTCAATGATCACTCATAATAATCCTTCTTTGGTCATGGATGGCTCTCCCAAGATGTGTGTCTGATATGAAAGGTTACTAGAGCCACTATAGTGACTCTTCATAGCTCATCACTGTCACCCAAAGTCACACATACATTCTACAGAACATTTACAGAGGCATATAGAACAGGAATATAAGCTCTACAAAAGCTCAACTGAGGGTTATAGAAGATCAACAGAAAGTATCATAACTACATAACTCATACTAAAACCCTTCCAAACTATCAAAAACCATTCAATGAGCTTTTAAACAACCTCATCCTTCATCAGTCATTACTTCATGCTTCATATATAAGGAAAACAGAATAAAATAGAAGCTATTAGAACCAATCAAAACCTCAACAAAACTTATCAGAACATCACAAAGCCTCATATCTCTACTAAAAAACATCATGAGTTCAAAACATAATCAATATCATCCAAAACATTCTCAAACACTTCCAAAACTATTAAATATAATTCAAAATCCATAAAAAATCAACCATTCAATCCTAAAAAATAACAAAAATCAACCAAAAAATCAAGTCATTTTAGCATTCAACACTTTGTGCTAGGATTGTCAATATGAGACACCTTAAAGCCTTAGCATATGCTATCCGAGTAGTAGTAATGAGGCCGCTTGAGTTAACAAGAGTCTGTACAAAGCCACTTGAAGGTCACCCCCATGACGCAAGAAGTATATGATCTATATTAAGTGGGAGAAGAGCCTTAGCATATGTTGTCCAAGTAACGAGGCCGCTTGAGTTGCAACTAGTGGTACCATTTCAGGTCAAAGCATCTAAGCCATCTCATGGATAATTGCCATATATCTAGTTGAAAGGACTGGGAACTCATTAGGGTTAGTTAAAAAGGCTTACTCTAATTACTAGAGAGAGAGAGAGAGAGAGAGAGAGAGAGAGAGAGAGAGAGAGAGAGAGAGAGAGAGAGAGAGAGAGAGAGAGAGAGAGAGAGAGAGAGAGAGATTCTACTATTATTAGTTAATTAATTTGAGTTATGTAGTATTAGTAATATTTAATTAAATAGACTTATATAGTATTATTAGTATTTGTATTAAATAATAGTTAATTAGTAGTTACAATATTGGTATAATTATACTTATAAGTAATATTAGTAGTACTTAATTAGTTAGACTTATTAGCAATATTAATAGTTCTAGTATAAGTAGTAAATTAGTTATACTTTTGTAATATCAATAGTATTTCTAATAGTTAATATATAATTAATAGTTATAGTATTAGTAGATAGACTTATGTTATTTAATAGTTAAATAGTAGTGAAACGAAAATGGTCTTTTGAACATATGGTAAAAACAAAAGCATTGTGTGTGTGCTACTACGCAGACACAGTGTGAAAAACTCCAGAGTTCATCATCATTTGGCTTTCTTATTGATCTAGAGAGTCAATGCCATATTAGTCATTAGTGTCAGTACTCGTAGTGTGGATGGTTCAAAAATACTAGTTTTTTAGACAAGTTTAACCTATTTTTGATATTTTGGATATTATTTCTTGTAAATATAAAAAATTTGTAGATAACTTATAAAATAGGATGACATGTAAATAAACAAGTGGTTTTTAGCCATTTTTGGGGGGATTTTATGCAAAAAGAAGGATTGGCGAAATCACGTCATGCACGATCGTTGTTTACATGCAACAAACAACGCTCCAAATTGGAAAAAGAAGCGATCTAGGAGAATTTTGACTAGGTAACTTGCTATTTTACCCCCTTTTCAAAGCCAATGGAAGTATCAGATTGGCGGTCTAGGTGCAGCAGAGAAGAAGATATTGTTTGATGCACGTTTTTGGTCTACAAGGGATTTATCTTCTCAGGATGCAAAAATAAATTGATAGGCTTCACCTCTATGAGTATTCTTCTACATCTTCTATTTCTTCGAATCCATTCTCTTTCATTAATTGCTCTCCTTGAATCTCCCTTCACCCTACTGTCTTTTACCCCATGATAGACTTTTGATTCTAAACGCTCCGGTAATAGTGAACTCCACGTGAAAGTTGACAATAGTAGCATGTGTATAAAGATGAGGGATTCTGCAAGTTCAAGTGGTGGTGATGCTTTACAACATATGATTACTTTGTTGCAGCAACAACAACAACAACAGTTATTATTACAACAATTGCAAACTCGACAAGAAGAAAAAAGAATTGATTCCTTAGCTATGAATGCATTGTAGGCAGTGGAACATGAATTGAATCAGTTTAAGGGTCAAAATGTTTCGGCCTTCATTTGGTTGTATGAAGAAAAGATGTTGTTTCGTGGGGTACCGTAGTATACATGGAGTCGGTATTTCTCTCATTTGGCCATGCATACATTGCATGATCGGATTGATGAGTTACATAGAAGAGATACTGATTGGGTAGCTTTTAAGGAAGCTTTGAGAGAAGAGTTTTTTTTGGGAGATGCAGGATTGGTAACTAAAAATACATTTACATATTGGATTGAAAAGCCCAATGAAGGGTTTGGCTCTACAGCTTTGCTCTGTGAATTTGAAAGTCAATATGCACAATTGGATGATGATGAGAGTAGCAATCATTGGAGAGTCAAAAAATTGATTTGTTTTGAAGGCTGCATATCTTGTCTTGCAAGAGAAGCTAATTGATCATTTAGAAGATGTCTCTTTTAAAATGGGGCTAAAATCAAATAAGGCTAATGTAACTGAGGCCGTGCATATGTTGGCAAAGAGAGAGTGGATGAAATTAAGATGAGGTACATGCATGACACCTGCTAGTGCTCAAAAGGGGGACTAAAATTGCAGTCAAAGGTGCCTGTGGCTATGGCAAAACAATCGGCTATACCTATTCGTTTGGCTCTTAAATGTGATGTTGTGGATGAATTAATCAAATGCATGCATGATTTGAGGTTGAATTTAACAAAAATCTATGCAAAGGTCAAAAAGTTGGATGTTAAGGTAGAAGAGAAGGGTCGGGCAACAACCCAAAGACCGTACAAAGAAGGATACAAGAGGAGATGCAATTGGTGTGACAATTTACAACATGAAAAGCGAGATTATAAAGCCTACCGTGAAGTAGAAGCGAAAAGTTAGTCTTTTGGAAAGATGGCAAAATACATGCAACAAAAACTTGTCTTCCAATAGAGCCAAATTTTGGAAATTGTGGCATGCGGAAGGGGTTGGAAGAGATGGCAGCAAGGATAGCATTTGTTACCATAGATGCTTGAAGCACATATGGGTTGAGAATTAAAAGGACCAAAGAAGCTCATAAAGGAGGCATGGTTGAAGCAAAATCTCGCTTTTGGATGCATGCATTAGATTGCATAGAAAAAGGCAAAACAACAAAGTGTGTGAATTGGCAGGTGCAAGTCAGAGTATATGAGGGAGAATATGATGGAATACATAAGTGGATTCATTTTCAGCCTATTCTTATTTGGCTGAGGTTCATAATCAAGAAGCTCTTATGGAAGAAAAGAGAAGAAGAGATGGACACTATTGGTCCTTCCTCCTCAGGCCTATTTAAACACATAACACAAAGTAAAATGGAGCAATAGAAAGAGGCTGGAAAAGCCATACTTGAGCATGTTATGGAGAGTGCATCTCAAGAGAAGAAACAATAAGGGAAGAAAAGGTGAAAGCAGCTCGGTTACAGGTTACAATTGGATCCTGAGACTGCCACAAACCTTAAAAAGGTATTGGAAGATCCCATACTTGGAGGTAGAGTGAAATTCACTCGACGAAGTTCTTGGAATCATGAAGCGTGAATTTCATGATGCAATCATTGATATGCTAAAACAAAAAATGGAAGTATAGACAACAAGCTTGTGGTTGAAATTGGTCTTATGGGCAACAGTAAACATAGAGAGAAGGCTATGTATAATAGGGATGCCCATCAACAAATACATGAAGAAGATGATCATTTTATTCCAAATAGCCATTATTCTGAATGTATTGGGCTCGTGCTACAACAAAGACAATTGTTAAAGTGGGAGAAAGAGAGATGCCTAGCATAGCTCTCTTGGATCATGGTTCTGAAATCAATGTCATGGCATGCAACTTGTATGAGAATGGAGGTTGGCCGATTGATATAGATTCGGGATGGTGCATGCGGGTAGCAAACAATTCATCAAGGGATCTTTATGTGGCTTGTCCAAATGTATCCATGACTATTGGAGATGTTAGGGATAAATATCATTTTCTTGAGCAGGATTCATGTAGTTATCTAGGGATTTTGGGATAGCCTTATATTTTAGAATCAAGGCTAGAAACAAAAGATACTAAGGCGGTACAGTTTCTCACTATTTATATGAATCATCCCCACAATCAAGATAGCCTATGGGATAATCCCATGCCACCTAGTGCATGAGAGTTTAAGGGTTTTTAGATAGCACTATTGTAAGTGGAGACTATGGCAGTGCCTCTAGGAAGATAATTATGCCTCCAAGAGAAAGGGGAAAAATGTGTTAGTGTTTGGATTGTAGGAATGGATAGTATGTAGTCTTGGAAATTTTAAGAATATTTCAACCATGTGTACAGGATTGAAAAAGAGTTGAAAACATATGGTTTGATGGCTACAAATGAAGGTATTTCAGGGCTAGTTGATATTGATATAGTGGATGAATTTTTTGCAGCAATTAATGCTGAAAATATGGCAGAAAAAGAGGTTATTTATGTTGACACTTTATAGATGTATGAAGTCATTCAAGAGTTTGATGAGCATGAATGTTATGGGTTGCAAAACAGGGTTAAAGCAAGGGTGAATACAATGCACAAAACAATTGCAAAGAAGGTTAAGCATATGGCTTTGCCTTTACTGCATGAAAGTGATGGGTTGGTTGAAAAAGTGACTCAATAGTCTAGTTTACGAGATCCACATGGAGTAGGACATAAATTTACAGGTGAAACTTTACAACAATTGAAAATTGGTGATACAAGCTTTCTTTTGCTGCAGAAAAAGCTTGTTTCTTGCAGATGTTGGCAATGCATGGGAAAGACTTTGTGATTTAGCCAGATGAAATTGGATGTGTTGATCCATGCACCTATAGTGATCTTTACAATACCTCATGTTGCACCTATGGTGATATTTACAGTACCTCATGTGCCATGGAATTTAAAGCCTATTCCAATGCCTCGGGTATATTTTCCTAAGCTATTGGAGCTTTTGAAAGAGAAGATCAAAATGCGGATTTGGAGCATTCTTCAGCTCCATATGCGAATCAGTGGTTTACTGTTCTAAAGAAGAATGGTGCTTTGAGGTTTATATAGGATTTACAACTAGTTAATAAAGTCACCATAAGGAATGCTCGATCAAGCTTGATAGTGGATGAATTTATAGAAGCATTTGCATGCAAGGCAATTTACTCTATGGGTGATTTAGATTCAGGATATGATTAGTTCTAGCTTGCATTGGAATGCCAAGATATCACTACTATATGAAGACACCGCTTGGATTGGTTAGGATGTGTATGCTTCCACAGGGAACAACCAATTCAATGGTGCATATGATGAATGCTATACATAAATTTTTGAGGGAGTATATCCCTCGGTTGACCTTACCCTTTCTTGATAATGTGCCGATAAAAGGGTGTGATATCCATGAGAAGAATGAAGGGCTGAATGATCAGGGATGTAGAACGTTTGTGGCTGATCATATTGTTGATTGTGACAGGATTTTGAGCCACCTTGAAGAAGTACATTTGACTCTGTCATGAGAAAAGTCAGTTTTTGGAGTGGAGGAAGTATTAGTTGTTGGGCACATGTATGGACCATATGGAAGAAAGCCCTCACCAATAAAGATTGATGCCATAAGTAGGATGTAGGAGACATGTTCAAATGTATCCGAGGTAAGAAGATTTTTGGGTGTATGTGTCTTTTACTTGATATGGGTTGTACATTTTGCTCATATGGGTGAAAGTTTATATTAGCTCTTGAGAAAAAGGCAAAAGTTTTGGTGGGGTAAGCAACATATGAAGGCAGTTCAGAAGTTAAAGAGCTTATTGATTTCAGCCCCAACACTAAAGAGAACAATTTATGAGAATGGAAAGCTTATTATTCTCACCGTGGATACAAGCCCAATTGGCATTGTTGGGCAATGGATCAGGATGATGCTGATGGGAATAGGTATGCCATTCAGTTTGGAGAAAAGGTCCTCAATGAACGGCAATGGCAGTATTCTCAAGTCAAAAGAGAGCTTTGGGGTGT
Source organism: Lygodium microphyllum (assembly GCF_053477565.2). NCBI lineage: Eukaryota > Viridiplantae > Streptophyta > Polypodiopsida > Schizaeales > Lygodiaceae > Lygodium > Lygodium microphyllum. Next base: position 37,404 of record NW_028229723.1, on the reverse strand, counting down.
AGTGATAGCCCTTAAGTGTGATAGGGAGTATTTTATGGAAGCTCATGTATAGTGGTAGAGACTGATTGTCTACCTCTATTGGACATGATAGTAAATTACTCAACTCCTAATATTGCCATGTTATGGTGGATTGCATAAGTAAAGTCACTTAACCCTGATTTTTAGCATATTATAGGTAGAGAAAACCCCGTGGTTGACATGCTTTCATGAGTAAGGTTTGAAGATAAAGAAGAGCTCTTGGAAGATGAAGAGGGCGATGTGATAGGTACTGAAAACAACTTTATGACAACAGGGAATGATTATGCAACTGTTGTATGCAGATACAGATATGAAAACAACAAGTACAATTGCCATTAATACATGTACAACTGTCATAACAACAAATATAGCATGTACAATTGTTGTAACAAGGATTTTAGTAGTAAGAAAAGAACTTACAACCATGGAGAGAAGATAGGCAGTAGAGAGAAAGTATCATCAGTGTTATGCTTTAGTGAGAACACAATTTTTGAAAGAGTTGTATGAGGATGATTTGCTAAAAATAGGCCAATATCTCAGCCTCATGACAAAGAAGACTGAGTAGTATAAAGCTAAATCCAAAAGGATTAAAAGAAAAGCTTATGGGTTTTTCTTGGAAGACGGATATTTATGAAAGGATGCAAAGAAAAAGAGAGGAGCTCCAATACATGTATTGGGAGATAGGGCTTCTCAATAACATGTGATACATGAGTTTCATGAAAGTTTATGGGCTGGACATAGAGGAGTTTGGGGATCATTTACCGAGATCAAAGAGAAGTATTGGTGGCAGAACATGTATAAAGATGTGGAGCATTATGTGGAATCATGTAGTGATTGTCATATATATTCCATGGTAAACCATAGAGATGGGTTGCAACCGACCTATCCATTGTCTATGCATTACAAATGGGTAGTTGATTTGGTTACCATATCTAAAGGTTTATGGAATATGAGATATCTTGTGCTTGCATGAGAAGACTTGACAAATCAAGTGGAAGGTCGAGCTCTTAGTACAAAGACTACTCAGGTAGTTTGCAGGTTCTTATTGGAAGAAGTCTTTTGTAGGTATGGTTGTATTGGTAAAAAGGTTGCATATAGAGGAGAATTGGATGCAGATAAGGCTCGTGACTTCTTTCACGATTGGGTATCAAGCTGGCTTTAACTTCAGCTTACAATCTTGAAACAAATGGCAAAAGTGAAAGAGGTCATCAGCCTATCATCAAGACATTAGCAAAGTCATGCAAGGCCATGATGAAAGAGTGGCTAAGAATGTTACCCTTTGCTTTATGGGCTGATAGGACCACTCATAGTGCAATTATAGAAGGGTATATGCCTAATGAATTAATGTCAACAGCTAATCATGCCTATTGAGGAGACTATTGCTACTTGGAGTGTTCTACCATGAGAAGAGGGCTTGAATAGAGAAGAGTTGCTGGTCCTATGCATTAGATAGTTAGAAAGAAGGCCTAAAGACATTGAGACAGCTATGAAAAAGCTAAAGAGTATTCTTCTACATCTTCTATTTCTTTGAACCCCTCCTCTTTCATCAATTGCTCTTCTTAAATCTCCCTTCACCCTATTGTCTCTTACCCCTGTGGTGGACTTTCGACCCCAAATGCTCTAACAATGTAACAATCTTTCAAACGTACAAAAAAAACAAAAATATAAAACTTCAGTAAATCACATATTTTAAATGGACAGAAGACACCTTCTCCCATAATTATTTAATTACAAATAGATTTGTGCAAACTCTTTGGCATGATATATAACATCTTTTCTCATTTCATTTAGATTTTTAAAAATTTTGAAGTATTGTTATTGTTTATTTATTAAATTTATTTATTAGAATTTCTATTAATAAAAGAATTTCATTAACCTTGCATGTAAAAAAAAAACTATCTTTAAAAAAATTAATTACGAAGTATAACATGTTTTTTTCATGAACAAGTGTAGTGTAATTTTATGATAAAAACATATTGTTCTCATCAACATCAATGGACGCTATGAAGAAGCAAAGTCACAGGGCATTCTTCAAGACTTCTAGAAAAAAGAAGACTATGGCTTGTAGAAAAACATCATTAAAACCCTTTGTTGCAACTTGGCATGACATAGAAAAATTTGAATCATCTTAGATGACAGATTGTGAAAGCATCATTGGAAGACTAACAATGTGCACATCCTATGGTATAGTCACAATGCAACATCATGTTGTCAACTCACAAAAGAATGAACCATCTACAAAACAAATACAAGTAACAACGGCTTTGTCAAGCACTATTCTCATCCTTGCATGTCAACAACACGGAGTCAAGATGATGATAGCTAAATGCTGACCATATCTTGAAGAAAGAGATAAACAAATACGTGGTGTCACTCTTACCAGACTACACAAAATGAATCCTCAATGCAAAGCCATTACATCTTCAACTACTGAGTATCATTTATACATCCATCTCGGATTGCAAAATGAGGAGCGATTGTTGCAAATGAGATGTTAGACCATCGATCTATTCTCGACAACCCTTTAGTCTCTTGGAATGATGGATCACTTTCAGAGCCATCTACTAGAATTAACTTGACTATATCTAATATTGTGGATGTGTTTGCTTTCAATATGCTACATAATCCACTAATCCAGAAGCCCATGGCTATAACAGAATATCTACATCCAAGGATAGGGCTTTGCATACTTAGTAGGCAATCCATCAAAAAAATTATAGATCTCCATCATAAAAGCTCTCAGTTCGAGCCAATGCTCCAAATAGGACATAAGAATGAAACATGTTACAATTTGCTTGACAATGTAGTCAAGCCAAGCCGATGCACGATAGGCATTCCAAAGAGACAATCAACACGAGTTTGCATGCATCATATTACGGAATAATAACCGTCTTGTTGAAATAACAACAACATTCAAGACGGACGGCTTGCTTGCAATAAGCTCACCCTGTTGCCTAGATATCACCTTGGAAAATGCAATGTTTCCATTCTTATTCCCACTTGGCCATGGTGCCTACGATGGAAACATCTATCTTAGTGAATACATCAAGATGCGGGCTTCAATTCTGTTCCCTGTGTACACCTTACACAAGCCTTGTATCTTGATTCTATACCAGCTAAAACAAGCTACCTTGATGGCAAATAGCATAAGCATGGCTTGCCTACAAAGGGACATTGACAACTACAAGTGCGCAAACAAGCATAGTTGCAATGAAGAGGTCATCAAGCACATCCTTCGGTACAATGTTCCTGCCTTAACATTAGGATTCCTATCTTGGCACCGACGTAACTCGAAGGACCTTATCACAATGGTCGACGCATGGGGAATACCTCATTTCTTCCTTTAAACATTCAATGTAGACGAGGTCACCAGTACAAGGTGGGCCAAGATCAACAAGTTGGAATGCATCGCAAAGGAGTTCAATCTTGAATTCTCATGGAAAGACTATCCTGTCGAGTGCGCCATCCTCTTCCACACCAGGTTCTAGCTTTTCTTCAACCAGTACATCCTTGGCAGACCTGCCTGCATTGGGTGCATTCAGTACCATGCTATTAGTTATGAGATCCAACATAGGGGCTCCTTACATGCACACATAATCCTATGGTTACATGAGGCAGGCATTGCAAATACGACAAACGAGATATGCGCATACATTCCATCCAACGATGATCACTACAATTCGACAAGAAAACTAAGAGCTCTCATCATGGCAAAGCAAATTCATAGGTGCCGTCATGCCTACTACATAAGCAAATATAATAGCCACGGTAAATGCAAGTGCGAATTTCCATACGCCTCATGCGATAATCCGAAACCAACAACAGAACCTAAAACTCAATGATACACATACTACCATCTTGGAGATGAGCATCAAAATGTTGTGCCTTATCACCCAACATTACTTTATGCGGAGCTCACATGAATATTCAATGACGAGTAACAAACTCTTCCATCCCTTACTACCTGCTTAAGTATGCGATGAAGGCAGAGCCGATCGATAAGATAAACATCCAGACAAAAGATGCCCTATAGACTTGAATTGCAAGACTTGGACGCAAACAAGCATAAATTAATTTTCGTTGCATTTAATATTCTATCACTACCATAAAAACTACAACATCACCAAAACCACCATTGCATCTGATCACGAACCCACTCTCGGCAACGCTTATGGCAATACAGTGAAGGAGCATACGAGATTGGTTTCTTCTTCAACACATTATTGCAACAAATAACCTTTAGGATGACAGAGAGTGAATTAATAAGCACCATAACTCCGCACAATCATACTATATTGAGTACCAACTCCATGGTCTCATGGCCAACGAGGAAGACCTTGAAATGTTCATCACAGACTACACACAAAGAAACTTACTCACCTCGGACCGAACCCACCAATTGATGAACATGATCATTCAAAAGATCCCTTTCATTAAAAACAACCCAGTGACATTCACATTAACTTCAAGAACTTCTCACTATAAAAGTAGCGTCGCATCAATAAGGATAAAGATGTTATAACTCATGAAAGATTTTCGAACAATTTTTGACAATACTCTAACAATAGAACAAGCTGTCTACAATCACCTCATCGATGCAACATATGGGCTACACATTGTTAGTGGCACACTAGGCAATGGAAAAAGCTTCCTCGTATGTTATTATAGTTACAACCTTATTGCCAAGAATAAGAGCATACTATTGACAATAAGCACAGGAGCAATTGCAACTAGACTATGTAGCTTATCCACCACGATCCACTACCAATTCAAGATACCAGTACATGTAGAGCAATATCCACTACAATTGCAAGAGACAGATAGACACTACATTGCAATAAGAGAAGCTGACACAATCATCATTGATGAGATGTCCATGTTGACAAGGACAAGATTTGATATAATAATCTGTCAGATAACGAGTGTTTGCCAAGGCTCACTGCTCAATCCATTTAGCAAGAAGCTCACGATATTATTCGATGATCTTGCACAATTACCACCTATTTGCAACCATTAAACCAAGTTCTGTGAACAATGTCACATCACGTCCTCCTCGTACTGGGCACATGGAAAGCAACACACTCTCCAAACCTTAATTCAACATGCACGCGACTTGCCATTCCCATAGTTCCTTCAAGTGATCATGCATCATTGTCCAAAAAAGCAAGAGATACATGCATGCTTATGTTAGTGCATGATCAACAAGAAGGACATCCTAGATTTCATCGTCCAAAAAATAACAATCATATGCACACACAAGGAAGATGTTCGCAAGTACAACAAGTAGATTCTATACAAATACTACACAACTAAACAGATCCAATCCATCAATGTTCAGACAAATACAAATGATGAGCCATCATTACAAACCTCCCTACATAATAAGAACTTCCATGAGATAGATGAGATAGCAATTCAAGTGATTGCAATGATAACTAAGAACATTGACCTCACCATAGGTGCAACAACAAACGGTGCGATGTGTAAGATCAACCACATTGACAAATCAAACGTCAAAATGATATTAGAAATCCAGGTCACAATCCTTTCAAACAATGAACCAACAACTCATCATACGGCACAACAAGCACAGAATGGCAAATGTCGCAGGTCAAAACCTATCAACATACGTCAATGACTTCGCAACGTACGACCTCCAAAAAATGATGGCCACATGCACTCAAATTCTTGACAGCAAACATTGTCTTGCACCATGACAAGCTCGCAACTGGTACACAAGCTCCTAAAACTTCACAACATTAATTTTTACTAGAAACAACAACGCTAACTCATATGCACTTAACATGTAGGACAATGTTAACTCATATGCACTTAACATGTGAAGTATAAGATGTAAGAAAAATGGTAAGGAATCCTTATGATATAAGTATACATATTCTCCTTTTGAGATTCTCCATGTATTTAAACAACACAAAAACTTATCTACAGAGATACTTTTCTTCAAAATACATCGAATGTCTAAACACCATTAGTAAAAATGCTACATAACAAAAATGCAAGAACTGCATATAGAACTTCATACTCCTTTACTGAGCTACACCTGTGAACCCAATTAAAATAAGTTTGATAACTTTTCAAAGGTTTTTAATAATTAGTTAGTTCCACATACAACAATAGTTAAGAAAGAAATGAAGGTAACTTGCGTACAAGAAAAGAAGGATGACTATGCAATTGTCGACTATGAAGGTAACTTTTGTAGACATGGGTCCTCACAGAGGTGATCCTTAACTTCTGCAAGACATGGGTCCTCACATAGTCGAGTTGCAAGCCCTCTACTATTGAGCAATGAATAGCGTCTGCACACGGGGTATAGCAAATAGTGTCTATCACGTTGGTGTGAAAGGGAAGTGTCACAACAACAATGCAATAGTATTAATACGTGGGCAATGACGTGTGTGATAGGCAATGCCTAATTTGCACAAAGAAGAAAGATGGCATCAGAGCATAGTTTGAGCCATCATCCCCAACCAATCCTCTAATGTGAAAGAGAGAGAGAGAGAGAGAGAGAGAGAGAGAGAGAGAGAGAGAGAGAGAGAGAGAGATTCATTGCACACAAGAAGTGTAAGGCAAATACACGTTCCCTTCTTCACCAAAGCTCTCACATACAAGTGGGAGAAGGTCATTGGGTTTTCTTGGAGTTTACCCAACGGCCTTTAGTTTGTCATTAGTTTTGAATGGCCTTGAGTAGAGTAGCCACTTGGATGGCTAATCTCCCTAATTAAATGTCCATTGGGCCTCATTCATGGGTGGTATCCATTAGTTCCACACATGTAATGTAATCTAATTTCTTTGTGCCACGAATATTTTTTGTGTTTCATTGTTGTGACATGTGATAGGGAGTACAAAGTATTATAAGAATTCCATATTTGTTGAATATGTGGAGTCTAATGTTGGTACTTCAACTGAAGTAATGTCACCTATACACTTTGTGATGCTCAAGCACACAACCCAAGATCTTTGGTTGCTCAATAATAAGTGACGTCTTGGCCCTCCGCGCCTAGACTCACCCTGGAGCTTCGAGCTGATGCGGGCACAATTTTCGCGGCAAGGGCAGGTGCTGGACACGTGGCACCCACCCCCGCGTTTCTTTGTGGGGAGGTTGGGGGCTGCCATGTGGCACCCGCCCCCACCTCCCCTTAACTAATAGTAAAGATATCACAACTTTCATGAGCAACTCTTGAAGACATAATGTATATGAGCATGCCTACTTAAAGTTATTATTTTAGAAACTTAACCAAAATGACACCATGAGGAAACTTTGGCGAGAGTTATAAGACATTAAGTATAGTGAGCACAAAGACACTCTCCTCAATGCACATGATAGCAAATCCTTCTTACCATTGAAGCACAAAACCAAGTACACAAGTTCATTTGGTATCCACAGTCCAATTTCAAAACTCTAAAAAAGCCCTCATGTGTTTGCAAAGAACACATAGTGTCATTGATGGCAATGCCCACACAAGAAAACTCTTTGAAAATTGAAACTAGTAACATATTGATGAGACCTCTCTATACTAATTTGCCACACTTCTTAAGCCTATAATTGTCGTCTACCATTATTACACCATATATTATCATAATTGAAATAGCTTCATCAATAATATTAGACATAATCTTCATGATATTTTACATAATTATTCTTAGTTTATGTCCATTGATACAAACATTGTTATGTTTGTACACTTGAGTGTGTCAATCGTCCCAATAATAAATGCTGTTCTTCCTTCACTCGTAGAAGCGATTCATATTCCAAAGTCAACTTCTACAAAAAAAAAACAATAATATTACATGAAACACCATGTCAATGCAACCCCAATGTCCCTTTACAACTTGTTAAATGTTTCAAATTTTTTGGATCCTATTATGTTTGTCTTTCATTCATGACTTGAAAAACCATTTTTAAAGAAAAGTTAAACATGCATATGCATGCATGTGCACACACACACATTGATAATATCAAACTATTTTTTCTTTTCTGAGATAAGGCATACACTTGAACACTCACAAAGGAAGCACTTCCCTTTCCATTTTTAAAGAAAAGTTAAACATGCATATGCATGCATGTGCACACGTACACATTGATAATATCAAACTATTTTTTCTTTTTTGAGATAAGGCATACGCTTGAACACTCACAAAGGAAGGACATCCCTTTCAAATATTAGCCAAGAGAGTGGACAAGAAGCATGGATGTTTTCACCATATGCAAATAGGATAGCTTGGAAATTGAAAAAACAAGAGAGCTTGATCCCATTGGAAACCTCCTCCTGGATGATCCTAAAAAGGAGAAGGACCAATGGGGTGTTCAAATAAGCAATAGCCCAAACTTACAAGAGCACATTCTGTGAGCATAGTATGTCCAATCAAGTGATGCACCTGGCAAAAGTTGGACCCACAACCTCACAAGTATGGCCCCAAGTATTCATCACTAAGCCATCAATTTCAAGACAATATCATTAATCTACTTATTTCTTGATGGTAGAGACTATGAGAAAAATTATCTATTATATTTCTTAACATTAAACACTAGTACCTCTATGTAAACAATGCATCTTAAATATAATACAAAAGGCTTTTGACAATATGCTTGCAACTAACAAGACCATTTTTAGTTAATAATCGCCTAACATGTAAACTAGTTTCGAAAACTATAGCACAAATGATATAAGCTTGCCATGTTGGCATAGCTCTTCCTTGGAAAATCTATTAAATCTTGGTGCCAAGGCGATGAATTATCTCAAGTAGTCATTGGATAAGTATTGCAATTGAGATAGCTAGTCTCATTGTAATATTGCACTTTAGCACCTTATCACTAAAGCTATGCTAATTCCAACGGACTTGGCGATTCCTTCTCAAATAACATATTTGTTTCATAATATCGATCTACTTAATGGTGTTTTTTCTAGAGAATCTATTGAACCTTGATGGCCCAAGATGATGGAATTATCTCAAAGTGGTCCTTGAATATTCCCGTAATTTAGGTAGCTAGTGCCATATTGACATTGCACTTGAAAAGCTTATCACAGAAGCTATGCAACCTGGACTCAAGAGTTCCTTCTTGATCAACATCTTTGTTTCACATGCTGTCAAGCTAAATGTATAGCAAGAATTTGGCTACTGCATTCGCATGAACTTACAGAAAAAGCCTAGTTAGGCTGCATGTCAATCCTATCGTAAGGCGCATGTAAATCCTGAGAGAAAAAGCTGTTATAACTTGCTACGCCTGACATGGAAACATGAGCTCTCGAAAGGAAGAAAAGAAACAAACGTTCAGGATGCTTGTTTGTCTGTTTGTTTACCTCTAGCTCCTCTCGCCTTCTCTCGATTTCAAGCCTCTGATCCGCGAGCTTCTGCGGCCTTGAAGTGATCTCCAAGGCAACTAGATGCCTTGCTTCGATAGCTTTCATTTTTTCAGCCTCCACTCTCTCGGCCTCTTCGGATGCCTGGTCGATTACTTGCTTTGACGTCTGCATAAGCCAAGAGAGAGATGTAAGAGGAAAACTCGTGGAAGCATCTGCCTGCATAGCCAAGAGAGATGTAAAATGAAAAATCATGGAAGCACTGATACAAGAGATTTCCAACATGGAGTTCCTGAGACGAGAGAGAGAGAGAGAGAGAGAGAGAGAGCAAAATCGTCTAGAGAAGAGAGATCGATCACCTGGTGGAAACGGATGACTTTGGAGCGGAAAGAAGAGCAGGCCTGCAGCATTTCACGAGTCTTTGACAAGTCGGAAGGGTGCAAGAGGCGCATGATACCGGAATCATCCACGATCACAGACGTAGTGGTGGCTGCCATAACCACCCCTTCTGCTGCTGCTTCTGCTTCTTCTTCTTCTTCTTTGGTAGTTACAGGCTCACCCGGACAGCCATTCGTTTTACGGACTCAGGAGAGAGAATGTCAGCAACAGCCGGGAGATGGCCAACATAGATCAGCAGGACAGAACTCGCCTTCGACGGACAATTTCATGGATTAATCATATCTCGGCGAGTCAGCAAACACTCCTGCGAGAGACACCTATCCCATCCCCCCGCCCCGCCTAACTCTCTCTCTCTCTCTCTCTCTCTCTCTCTCTCGTACCTAACTGATTTTTAAAAAACGTTTGAGGAGATATAAGGCTGGTTACAGGCACGAAGCTTTTATACACTTAAAGGAGACATTTTACAAAAAAGTGAAAGTGCACCTTCGTCTATTACTTAACAAACTAGGCGCTCCGCACCAAGACTCGCTTCGCACCGGAGCGGGTGCGATTTTTGCGCGGGGGGGGGGGGGGGGCGGGTGCTGGACGTGTGGCACTCGCCTCCGCGTTCTCTTTTTTTTTTGTGGGGGAGGTGGGGGCCTGCCATGTGGCACCCGCCCCTCACCTCTCCTTAACTAATAGTATAGACTAGGCAAAGAAACTCCCCTTTCAAAAGTTGGGAGGGGGGGGGGGGGGGGAGGAGGCAGTTCAACTCTTTAACACGTAAACATCATGTCATATCCTCTCCAATATGTAAAGGACTACTAAAGAAGTAATTTGAGTGATCAATACTTGTTGCAAAGTGAGCATCTGTGTGTAATCAACCTCACTCCATTTGGTTATGCATTAGAGCCCTACCACATGTAGATTAGCAATGGCAACAAAGTCAATTGTCAGGGGCACACATAGGTTTAGGGTGAAAGTCAACATGATAGGGGAATCAGACAATTTTGGCTCTCCTATCCATGCCTTTTTGAACTTCTCTGTCCTTGCAACCTCGCCCCCATCCCTTTGCAAGTCCTACTGTCGTACTAAACCATTAAAGCACACACACACACACATACTCTCTCTCTCTCTCTCTCTCTCTCTCTCAACCTTACATACTATCAAATTGAACCTTCCCCCACTTGAAAATGGTGCAAATTGGTACAATCGATATGGATACTATAACATAATAGCTTAGGGGATTATGGATGCCAACATGCATTTTTGACATGTAAATATTGGTTAGCCTAACTCATTACAGAAGATAGATGCAGTTATAGCTATATGTAATCTTCTACATGTATAGTGGTTGAGTGGGCATTTTGAAGGCCAAAAGGATCATAGTTGTATCTTGGAAAGCCTATTTAAAACACTAACATGCAATCCTTGCCAAAGATTATCAATGCATGTAGCATTTACTATAATATTCTCATTTATCATGAAGAGGAGGAAGAAAACACCCCTGTGCAACTTGATTTGAATGATTTGCTTGTTGTGGATAAGTCTCTAAATGACTACTTTGATTGGGATGACCAAGTTTTCATGGAAACTCAATGCAAGTAAGGTGAACAAGTTAGAAACAATTTGATGGAGTATGTGAATCTCATGAAGGATGATAGAGTTTGACTATTTAACACGCAAACATCATTTCATATCCTCTCCGATATGTTCGACTGTTTAACTATGGGGGGAGGGGTGGGGCAGTTCGACTGTTTAACACGTAAACATCATGTCATATCCTCTACAATATGTAAAGGACTACTAAAGAAGTATTTTGTGTGATCAATACTTGTTGCAAAGTGAGCATCTGTGTGTAATCAACCTCACTCCATTTGGTTATGCGTTAGAGCCCTACCACATGTAGATTAGCAATGGCAACAAAGTCAATTGTTAGGGGCACACATAGGTTTAGGGTGAAAGTCAACATGATAGGGGAATCATACAATTTTGGCTCTCCTATCCATGCCTTTTTGCACTTCTCTGTCCTTGCAACCTCGCCCCCATCCCTTTGCAAGTCCTGCTGTCATACTAAACCAAAGCACACACACACGCACGCACACGCACACGCACACGCACATGCACACGCACATGCACATGCACATACACAAGAGAGAGAGAGAGAGAGAGAGAGAGAGAGAGAGAGAGAGAGAGAGAGAGAGAGAGAGAGAGAGAGAGAGAGAGAGAGAGAGAGAGAGAGAGAGAGAGGTCTCAATTGCATCGCCCTCTCTTTCATGCCACCTTGCCTCACCTCACATAGTCCAATTTCTCATAGTGTCTCGGTCCTAAAGACACAACTATTTCTTGTAGACCCCTATATCCGAAAAGCGACATCATTGGCTTCTTCTTCTTCTTTGCTTATCCCGAAACCTCTAACCTTTTTATTTTAAAAAAAATCATACAAACATTGAATTTAATCAACCATCCTTTCCATTAAAGCTTGTTCCCATGCTATTTTATTTCCCTTACACAACACAATAAAAGTCTCACAAAGTGCATCTTCATTACTTTCACTTCCTTAACACAAATTCCCATCCATATTTTTTCTTAACATTACCTTTTTCTCAACACAACCATTTTTCTACAATCCACTCTTCTTCTGTGGGAGCTCTCACTCAACTGCCAAGACCCACTGTTCGCTTATTGTTTCAAGCGTTCCAAGCAGAGCACTAATGGCTACCTCTCACATAGCTGACGTGCTATCTATCTACGGGTATAGTGAGCTTACCTCCATGCCCGATCGAGTTGCCTCCTCTCCCAAGCACTCCGGTAGCTCCATGATCCAAGTGCAAGCTTCAAGCAAGCTCGATCCTCAAGCTCCACGCTCCAAACTCCATTGTTGTGAGTAAGAGAAGAGAAGAGAAGAAGGGAGGAGAGCTTCTCCACCATGGTCCCTCACCCTCACACCCTCACACACTCACTCCCTCACACTCTCACACTCCCTCTCTCAAGCACACACTCAAGCAAGCAAGAACAAGAAGAAGAGGAAGAAGAAGAGAGTTACTTTTGGTCACACACAAGAATGACCTTCTCATTCACTTTTCAACTTTATATGCAAAACCCTAAATCACTTTTGGGCAGTCATCCCCTTATCCCCTTTTTTACATGGCCGGTCGTGGCCTAGGCCCTTTTTCCCATTGTCCTGCTATCTTCCTAGCTTCCTTTCCACCGCATGTCTACCTTTACAAATTGCATGGGTGAGAGCCCCACACTCTTAAAATAAATCAAGGCGCGCCTTGCACTTTTTTACAACAGTATAGACTCACGCTTCTTCTCCTGCACCTTTTCCTTGATTTATGACTTTTTAGCACTTATGTTTCTAGATTCTTCTTGGCGTGCCTTTGTTTTCTGTTTCACTTTTGCCTTGGCCTTGTCTTCTGCTTTGGATTTTTCGGCTTTTCCACCTTGTTCGTTTGAGGGCTAACATTAACCCCCTCCTAGACAAGTGCCAATCCCATGGCACTCATCGTTGTAGGTAGGAGGCTTTAGCGTGCATCAAAGACGTGGGTGGCAGGGACGTCTGTGGTTGCCTTGGAGGATTTTTGGTGGTGGGGTGGATGAAGGTCGTTGGGGCCTTGTTGTTCATGTGGGTGGATAGTGTTAGGGTGGTTAGAGTTGGGGGTAGGGCTGGTCGTTGTTGGGAATTGCACTAGGGGCTCGCACAGGTGGTGGTTTGTGGGGATTCTGCACAGGCCGATTGTTTGGTGGGCCTGCATGATGGGGATGGTCAAGAGGTTAGAATTGACTGATGATGAAGAGATGACGATGCATTTGATGGAGTCTTCAGTACTTGCGATTGAAAACCTCGCATATGTGGTCTCTCCCTGGGGGTAGTGCTAGTCTTCTTATCTTGCACAAGATGTAGATGGATGAGTTTGGGAGATAGGTCGAACTCTAAGCAAGTTGAGAGTATTGTCTGGCACTTGAGGACCCAAACTGTGCATATATTTTGGTGTAGATATTATGTTAATGCTCGTGCATACTTCGATATTATGTAGTTAGAAGACCGCGGGTCTAGTTCCTCATAACAATATGTGGATGAAGCAAAGTTGTCCATGTTGAGGAGAAGTACACATGAAGGTGTATGAAACATCCTTTGCATTGTGACAGCGCGATGTAGCATAATTGAACACAGGGACACCGAACTTTCGCTAGCTAGTAGCTATTGGGCTTGCTCGACAAGTGCGGTGGACTTTTCATGGCCATTCGTGCGGTGCTTACCACGATCGATTGCAATGATACTAAGATGGAGTGCAAAAAGGAATCGTGCAATCGGGTCAGGTGCCTTGAACAATTGTGGGGGATGTGTAGAGGGCTAGGGGACTAGGGACGGAGCCAGCCGACCAAGGTCACTGGGCGTACCTAATTTGAGGACCCCTAGGTGTCGTGCTATGATTGTGAGTGTCTTTTTGTTCCTTTTCTTTTTTTTTCTTTTCTATTTTCTCTCTTAAAAAAAAAAAAAGAGAATAACATGAGTACAACCATTGCAATACATTGAGGCTATCAGCTCAGCCTTTCAATGGGTTGGAAATGTCGAGATTCGAAGGCTCTGGAAATGGATATTACAACGATGATTGTGCCCTAGCCTTGTTGCTAGAGGAACAGTGGTTGAGATAGGGAGATACATGGGAGATTTTGCAAAACCTCTTTGTAACGTGCGATGTTGGTACAATTGAGGTAACAGTTGCCATGAGTGCCAGGTGTAGAGTTTGACCCAGAAAGAGAGAGATGGCCACTAATCATGCTTTGGGCCATGCGATGTGGGCGATCGACAAGGGTGATTTTCACTTTCGGCGGTGAGGATTCCACCATGGATCTTTGTGAGGTTGATGGTCTTGGGGTGACTTGGGCATTAAACACTTTCATACAAAGACCTGTGTCGTCTCCACTTGAACACTTCATGAGAGTATATGCAAGTCACATGCATCAATTATAATGAACACATGCAACGCAAGAAGATATTACTTTATCTAAATCCTATGGTGTTGACTGCGATGCATATCATCGGTGCTTGTTAAAGATGTGACTTGTATTAGTAGTCGATAAGGGAGGTTTGTACAGTTGGGGAGCCTGCCCCTTTAACCACTTAAGGACAAAAAGTTATGACAAGATGGCATTTGGCAAGCAACTTATGCAACATAGGGCCTATTCTATTTGTATGAGGCGGGGTGAATTTGGGTGATCAGACGAGTGGGGTTGTGCCGGTGGTGGGCTCCTGTCAAGCTGGGCAAGGAAGATATCGTCTGGGACCCGAATGGTGTAGTCCCTGGCCACAGTTGTTTCAAGAATGCTTTAAAATAATTCACCAAATTCCCTCTTGTTTCTACCTGCCTTCTCCTCTTTCGAGCACCTTGTGCCCGAGCGTCTGGCGAGGGCTTACATGACAGGTGTCGCTAGGGGCCTCTTTTTGGCGCGTACCTCTTTAGAGTAGGCAATAGCGTTCTGGTGGAGGTGCTAGTGCCTTATGCTCCGTCCAACGGTGGAGAGCTTCCTTGCAGGCCAGCTGCACTATGTGCTCCATGACGGTTATTGTGAGAAAACCTGTAAAAAGTGAACCAAGGGTTAGGCCCTGATGCATGATGGAATTATTCGCACGATAGGGATTAATTAGTAGATCATCAAGTGCATATTAGTCATTGTAGAGGGATGGCCCTCGTGATAATATTCGTCCTGCTTCGACCCGAGGCGTATTCCAGCCTAGTAGTAGATTTTTGCTCACCCCGAATCACACGGATTGGTTGTGATGAACTGGGGTAGGACTCGTCCCCGAAAGGGGAGATTGGAAGCGGAGGGAGAGCTTGTAGAAAGGACGGTGCCCCATATACACTTTCAAGGCTTTGGTTAGGGCTTCCTATGGTAGTCATGAGGACTACCTACCCTCTACCCGGAGGCAAGAATGGTCACACAACTTCTAAACATGTGGTGAGAGGAGAACCCTAGGAGCTCAGCTTGTCAAACCCAAAATTTTCTCCCTGCGCCTGACTATCATTGCTTGTGTGTGTGCTCGCTTGGGTATTATTTATTCACAATCACAAAACACATTATTCTTTTATGTACAATTTATGCATCCATGTCGCTTCGTGAGGATAAAAACCAGTTGTAGAAATCAGGATTATACTGGAGTATGGCACACTCATCCAGTACTCGTGATAGCTTACTCAATAACAATAGATATTTTGCAACATCAAGTAGCATGGTACCTTGTTTGAGCCTACTCGCAACATGTAGCTCCTCCTCAGTGAGAATCTTATCAACCAGAGCGTTTTCTTGACTAGTTCCGACTAAGTCCATACCCCGAATGGCAGTTAGCACTTGAAAGGAAGTTGGCGCCACATAGGTTGGGTCTCTTTGAGACCGCCATTTGGCCAATCGCTCCTCTGAGACTGTCATAATCTGGGCTCCCATTTTGGCCATTGTAACGCAGTTTTCAAACCAACGTTCTTCAAATTGACTTCGACCCTCTAACTGTTGCTTTAGTTGCTCTATCTCTAAGAGATTTGGTTGGCAGAGCACATCATTGAATGTCACAGTTAAGCATAATTTGTCGGCTTCCTTGTCAGAGATGAGTTGTATGCTTTCATGCAAGAGCCTGTCATAGTTCTCGTTAAGATGTTCTTGCTCTTCCTAGGATAGGGGAAATGGCAAGTATTCTTCAAGCTGCTCCCTAGGGAATGCGGCCCATGTCTGCAAGGATGTAGACATGTGCAAACACTTTGAGCTTAGCATCCAACTCAGTTAAGCATTCTGCAATACTTCTATGTTCAATGAGGGCTTGCTCAGTTGCTATCTCATGCAAGGTTCTAGCAGTTTCCCTAGGCTTTAGCAAAGCTGGGGGCCCAGGCCTAGACGAGCAAGATTGGTCAAATCTGGGATTGCTTATGTCCTCAAGGTTTCCATGTTTCTCCTAAGGCTTCGTTGTTATTGGGTCATGGTTCTCCTTGGATGCGACTGGTATAGATTTGTCACCCTGTTGTGACAGTGTTGTATCTACACTTGATTGGTCAATGCAAGTTCTTTTGTCGGTGGATTGAGTATTGCAAGCAACTGCTGATGGTGATGGTTGCTTTGACTTATCAGAACACATAAATGTGTCTGAGGTTTCACTATTGTTAGGAGAGATGGCAATGGGCTCATTGGTAGATGGACTCGATGCTTTATTCCTTAGCTCATCGGTGCTTTTGGTCTCAATCTTCTTGTTGTCTACAGCCACTAGCAACTGCTGTTGTTTTCTCCTCTTTTTCTTGGGCAATTGCGATGCATCCTTTAAGGACTAAGGACCCTAAACCAGGTCAACCGTTGATGTGTTTGGTTGGGCCTCAACATTCTCTTTCTCTAGTGTGTCCTCATGGGGCATGGCTGCGGCCTACTGAATAGCCTTGCTAGGTTGATTGGTCAGACGCGCCCTCTCCTTGGCCACCTCTTTGAGAGATTTGTCCTCAAGCCTAGGCTTTAGGTGCTTTGGAAGTGCTGGAGGTGTCAAGGATGTTGGTTGCGACACCTCTTCCATAGGTAGATTTCTAAAAGGACATATTCTGCAAGGGGTCACGGCCAAAGGTTGTGACTGTTGTGACTGTTGTGATCCTTGATTGGAAGTAGTAATGGCTAGTTTAATGGACTGACTACTGTTGGTAGACTGCGGTGTCAAATCCTTAAGTAGATCAAAAGTGGTCGTGTCTTTTGTTTCCCTTTGAGCATTCACTTGTGCAGATTGAGCCTCGATTGATCTAGTCATAATAGATTGCACAGGCATATCCTTGGGCCGAGAGCTACAGGTGGTGTCATGTTCCAGCTCTTGGACATTTGGAAGCTTAGCTAGAGATAGAGATTGGGATTGAGCAGTTGCACTTGACGACTGTTGTTGTGCTTCTTATGTCTATTTAGGGAAAGAGGGTGTAGGAGATTTGGCACTCCTAGGTGGACTTGGCATTGGCTAGAAGATTTGCTCATGGCTGTTAGATGATTCTGCCATGTGCTTTGTTGAGAAATCAACCTTACCATGAGCAACATTTCACATGTGGTGCTCATTATCCTCTTGGAAAATCAAAGGCTCCTTGGGCACTAGTGGTCTTTGTGCACACTTGATAGGTACATATGATATTCGCTTGTTAAGTACGCTAGGCTGAGGATCTACCCTTTGAATAGTCCCGTTTGGTTTCTTGATTTTCACGAGGGGCTCAGTCACTCCAACCTTGTTGAGTGAAGACTTGGATTTTCATCTAGATTTCCTCCTTCACTTCTTTGCTTTTGACACGATCTGGCCTTCAGCTATAGAGCTGATTTAGTAGGGGACTTTGGTACCCAAATCTATCGGTTGCGTAATACCGTTGAGCATGTAGCAACGATTTGGATATCCATCATGGCATTGTGCTGGCTCTCCATTGATGCCTTTGTTTGTGAGGCTTGGGCTTCTTTTGTGGTCTTCTACGATATTTGTAAGTCCAAAGCCTGTCCTTGGCATTGTCTCCCGACTTTCTTGTTTCAAGCATGGCCTCGCTCACTAGTTCTCTCTGTTCAGCATGAGCTTGTATAAACTCTTTCAACAAGTCCTTGCTCTCGTTACTAGGTTTGATTGTTATGTCAACACCTTCCTTGCCTTTCCCTCGAGGTTCGATGAGGTCACCCTTACTAAAGGTTGTGATTATCCTCACACCCAGTAGTGTCAAGTGTATCCTCTGTGTGCTACGTAATCAGCCTCACACTTTGTCGTCCTCTTGAAGGGTCTTCCTAGGAGGGTTTCTTTTCCACAATTAGCACTAATTGGAGGAACATGGAATAGGATAGGTAAGCTTTCAGTTTCAATAGTTACAAGGATTTTGCACTTCCCTATAAGTGCTTGTGGGTGTCCCCCATAAGGATCAAGAGTTGCATCAGTTAGTGTGAGCTCTGGTTGGCCTAGTAGGGTCCATGTTTCATAGGTCAAGACGTTAAAATTAGCTCCTTCATTGATGAGAGCATCGACACAGTGCTCCCTTGTTACGGTGAGTTTGACCCTAAGATAAGCAGGTGGTACTATGACTTCATCCTCCGGGTCGTGGCTTATAAATTTAAGCTATCTGAAAAATGCCCTTGAGTCCCCAACTGCATGACTAGATCTGGATTCTCCATTGATATCTTGGGTCGTTTGTGTAGTGCCGTTCAAGGTGCATTTATTGTCAGGACTGTCATGTCTAGTCATCCTCGTAGTTGTAGCTTGATGTTATTGCTTTCTACTTTGACTAGATGCAGTCCGAATGCAACACATACGTGTTTTTGTGGTGTGGCCTTTTTGCCCTCGTTGGCTAGATTGGCCCATTGAGATTCTAGGGTCTCTGTTTGTCTTTGTTCGAGTATGGGCTTTTGGTTGCTCTTTTACAAGTGAGAATCCATGCTTGTGTAGAGTCATTACTACACTAGGATCTAATTTGGAGGACCTGTTATGGCACACATATTCTCCACAACCTACTTGGGGGAGGTGTGGAGGGGACAGAGCCCCCTCTGCGGGGGTCTAGGGGGGGGGGGGGGAGGGGGCAGTCCCCCCCGGCCCGCAGGGCCGTTATGCTAAACACCATGCACAATTTGAAGGACCCTTCATAGCCAAATTTTGAACTACTTTCAATAGATTTCCGCCTAGTGATAGAGCTATGATGTGCTTTCAGCTTTATATGGTCTCTGGGTAGGTTTCAAGGATTAGATATTAAAATTTTGAATAAATCCAATTTCGACCCAATAGGCATGAATTGCAGGGGCCGAGTGTCTAATTCGGCCCATCCGAATGGCTAAGGACCGAATGAGAAAGGGCCGAATGTCAAATTTGGCCAGTGTGGTTGTCCGAGAGCCAAGTGGTCGATTGATCGAGGGCCAAGTCAGGTGGGCCAAATGCAAGCGGTCCGATGGGTGAATTCGGCTGGTCTGAGGGCGGTCCGAGGGCCAAGTGGGCCGAGTGGGTTGAGGCCTGAGTGGTCCAAGGGCCAAGGGCCGAGTGCCAAGTTGGACCGAATATTAAGTTCGTGCGAGTGGTCGATTCGGATAGGTCGAGCGGTGGGTGTCCGAGTTGATTGGGCCGAGGGCCGAATACAGGACGGGACCAAGGGCCGATTCTGGGACTCGGCCCAGAATTGACAGGCTGAGCGCGACGCATTTTCTGTTGGACTCCATAGAATTTGTCGTGACGAGCGATCGAGGCCTTCCTATTGGTCGAGCATCTCCAGATCCAAGCTAGTCATACAGGGGAAGGTGTGGAATTACTTGTGGTGGGCCAAGAACTCCTCGATGGCAAGATTGAAGTAGGTCCACACAATGAAGCTTTCTCTCCCTCTCTTCTAGCTCTCCTGAAATCCTGCAATGCAAAATGTGGCCTTCCTTGCCACTCATGGTCCCTTATCACCCTGCCTAGGCCTGTACTCACCTTAGTCTTGCTCCCCTCACCAATATTTAACCCAAAATTTCATTTTTTGCCCTTCTTTTCCTTGTTTCAGCCTGCTATACAACAACGGAAAACCCTACTGCGTGCTCCAATGTTTTCTCCTATCCTTCCTAAATGCAAGAAAAAATCATAAGGAAAATACCTACACTACTCCTTCCAAGTCCAAAAACCAAAAACCTACTTGCTAAGGAGATCGAATACCTCTTCAAACTCCCTCACTTCCTACCTATCTACGTCAAGCACCGGTTCGGGAAAAACCCTACTTCAATGCTCGATTCAAAGCGAGCAAGTGCTAAGGCTTGAATCCATTGGTCCTGACAACGAAACCAAAATGTGGAAGCTCTTGCTCAACTGCCAAGACCCACGGACCACTTATTGTTTCAAGCGTTCCAAGCCAAGCACTAATGGCTACCTCTCACATAGCCGACACGCTATCTATCTACGGGTATAGTGAGCTTACCTCCATGCCCGATCAAGTTGCCTCCTCTCCCAAGCACTCCGGTAGCTCCACGATCCAAGTGCAAGCTTCAAGCAAAGCTCAATCCTCAAGCTCCACGCTCCAAGCTCCATTGCCGTGAGAAAGACAAGAGAAGAGAAGAAGGAGAGCTTCTCCACCACGGTCCCTCACCCTCACACACTCACTCCCTCACACTCTCACACTTCCTCTCTCAAGCACACGCTCAAGCAAGCAAGGAACAAGAAGAAGAGGAAGAAGAAGAGAGTTACTTTTGGCCACACACAAGAATGACCTTCTCATTCACTTTTCAACTTTATATACAAAACCGTAAATCCCTTTTGGGCGGTCATCCCCTTATCCCCTTTTTCACATGGCCAGCGACTAGGCCCTTTTTCCCATTGTCCTCCTATCTTCCTAGCTTCCTTTCCACTGCCTGTCTACCTTTACAAATTGCACGGGTGAGAGCCCTGCACTCTTAAAATAAATCAAGGTGTACCTTATGCTTTTTTACAATAGTATAGACTTGCGCTTCTTCTCGTGCGCCTTTTTCCTTGATTTATGAATTTTCTGCACTTCTTGTGTTTCCAGATTCTTCTTGGCGTGCCTTCATATTCTATTTCACTTTTGCCTTGGCCTTGTCTTCTGCTTTAGATTTTTTGGCTTTTCCACCTTGTTCGTTTAAGGGATAACATCTTCCTTTTTGCAGTTGGCACAAAAGTTCTTCTTGTGATCCCATGTCAAAGTTAGAACCCTATCTTTTAAAAACTATACCTGTTTTTCAGTGTGGGATGGAGGTAGGAGTTCCCTTACTCTGGTGGTCATGGATTTGGAGTCCCTATACCCTACCATGTGGCTAGGCCTTGTGATTGTTGTTTTACTAACACATTCAGAAGTGTTTTGTGTTAGACAGTGGTTGTTCTTTGACAAGGTTCGCGAGGACGCTTCACATTTCAGTGTGGAAGGAAATGATGACACCAAAAGAAGCATTAAAAAAAGGCACAAAGATGTCTATGCATATGTCACATTTTTAGTTTTTGTAAAGGGAATAATATTCATTTTGTTGCAAAAGACTAAAATACACCCTTACACATGAGGGGGCCACATCCACATCCATCATAAATAAATGGTATACACACAAAAGTGTACGTGCATGCATTTACAAAAGGTTAGAAAGAATTGAAATGTGAAGGCTAAGGCCTTACAAATACAAATGTATCAAAAATTTAAAGAAATAATAAAAATATAAAGGGTTGTGTGTCTTTTGGGGAAAAGGTGGGGTGGAATGCACGGCTGATTATGTGCCTCTTTCTCTCCTTTATTCCAAGATACACACATTCTCCTTTTGGATGGTGCCAATATTTTTGTCTTCTCTCTCTTCTGTCTTTTGTGCAGAAAGTCCTCTTTTTCCTTTTGCTCTTTCTTTTATGCATAATGGTTGAAGCTATGGATGAAGATGACGAATTTGTTCATTATTAAGAGAGATTTATGATTTCTTTTCAGTTTTGAGATTAATCGCAGAGCCATACACATAGATTTTGTATGCTTTGTCCTCAATTTTGTGGTTGTTTCTGTTCATGGGAGGGCTACCTTTATTTTTTCCTCCCACACTTAAGTGTGAAGCGTCCCCACGAACAAATTGAAGAAGAACCACGATCATCTCTAAGAAAAGTCTTTTTCTTCATCATCAGTCTTCATTTTCTTCTTGGATCTTTGAATTGCCATTGGATAAGGAGGGGAATAACACACAAAAGAGAATCACAACTAGGACGTTGAGGCTAGGGTTAAAAGCATACCAAACAAAAATCACATGTAGATCACAAAGGATAGGGCTTTTCAAAAAATTAAACACAAGGTCAGCATAACACTTGAGATAGGAAAGTAACAATAACCACACCATGAAGCTCTAAAAAGAGACTTGAAAAAGATATCACAAGCAAACACACCCTTACGAAGGATTTTACAATGGAGTTCTCCCACGCAACTCATGGATGTTGGGAAGAAAAAGGAAAGAAAAGTAAGCTTTATTGAAGAAAAAACAAAAAGAAACAAAAACATTTCTTGTATCTTTTAGGACAAGTGATCTTGATGAAAAGAAGAAGTGAATTGATAATGGAACAAGATGTGCATAAGAACAACCATTAAGAAGCTTAAACATGCAACCATAGCAAAAAGTATTGTATTTTTATGGTCAAAGGTTGAATGATTATTTTAAAAGTTATCTCAGGTCTCAAGATGAATTGATGCCCATCCACATAAATATATAAGGTATGAAACCATCCTGTGGAAGAAAAGGAGCAACAAATGCCATCGATTGCCATGGCAGATTGAACCATAGAGGTGGCATCTGCATCCCTATGTTGTCGTAGTCTTTGAAGTTTGATCCTATGTACTTTTTCATGGGCTATAAGGTCATTAAATTGATAGTGAAGTAAGTCATTCTCATTCCATAGGGATCGATTCAAGACACTCTTGACCTCCGTAATGCCATGTTGTCTTTGCTCTGAAGAGCATGGCAATTCTCGCGAGACTTTCCCTGCTTTGGAGTAGAGAGTTGTGGAAAGCATGGAGATGGAGTTGGAGGAGGGGCCTATGCGGGCAAAACCCACATGATTTTCAATCATGATGTGAGGAGAAGAAGGCGGGGTGCAAGCTAGGAGGCACTGAGAGAGCAGGCCTCATGGTGGCATCTACAATGCCCATGCCCTCAAAAACCTGCAAGAAACATCCTTCCTCTCACCAAGAAGCCATGCCAATACACACAAGAATTTGGCACACAAGAAATATGGCCATCATCTTCATCCTCACTATCTCCTTCCATGGATCAATAGAGATAAGAAAGCACAAGAAAGCAAAGAGAGCAAAATTTGTGCCAAAATGGGAGAGAGGAAAATGAAGTGTGAAAGGAGAAGATAAAGGAAGAGAGAGGGTGTGACCACCTCAACCTCCTACCTCCTCAAATCACTCGACAAGCCTCCTCCTTTTCCTTTCTTGATATTATAAGATTGGGTTGTATACATTTTGGCTAAGGTCTAAAGACCCTTCAATTTCTGGAATGGGACAAAAGTTTTTTGACCATACTTTTCCTTTCATATTTTAAATTGTGAGCCTTTGGACCCACACTTTTACATTGCTTCATATTTGATATTTGACAAGATGCTACAAAAGCAAAATGTTATTTTGCAAAGGATGTTTCCATGTTGAGCACGTTTTGGTGCCTATATTTGCACATATTTCTCGATCATCATTTCCCCAAAAACCTATTCCCTTTTGTCAAGACTCTAATTTCTCCACTAGGTAAGCTATTAGGATAGAGACCAACGAGAACCCTAGATGGTTTCCTCAAGTCCTAATCGAAATGGATCTTAGCAAAGATTATCAAACTTTCTCCTAAGATCATAAACGCAGATAGTCAGGTACTAACCAACCAATCACTTACTTACAAAAATATCCCCAATGATTGCTTCAAATATTTAAAAGTAGGCCACTTCATTAGATACTCTTAAGCCCAAGGCCCCTCCTCCAAACCAAGAGGAAATAAACAAGGCCGATGATGGGTTTCAATGTATTCAGAGAAAAGGAAAGAAAGCCACCAATAACAATAATAATATTTAGAATTCTCAAAAGGATAAGAAGTCAACAATCAATATATCGCCCTCCTCAATGAGGTTCCCAATGAATTAGCCGATCCTAGATGGGGTCCTAGACAAGTAGAGGAGAACTTCAAGGAGGAGGAATCCTCCTCAAAATTAGAAAGCGAATAAAATCATGGTGGATTATACTCAAAACAACAAGGGTAACATGAAAATAGGTCTTAATGAAACCTTAGACATAGTTAAGATAGAAGACATGGAAGAGGAGTAGACATATGGAGTTGGCTTTCTCCATGAGCCACCCACCTCTTTAAGCTTACAAAAGAAAGACAAAGAGATCAAGCCAATAAGGTCCCCAAGGTGGAAATGGACTAAGGTGCATGACCTGAACTTAACATATAATTGGGACTTAGTCACCGACAAAGGACGAGAGTCTAGGGGATGATGAGCAGTCAGAAGGTGACAATTCCAACAATGAGTATGAGGACTGCCTCTCTATTAGTGAGGAAAGCAAATAAGAGATAGATACCGTAGAGTACGACACTGAGGGAAGAGTGATAGAGTGGACTCCAAGCCTCAGAAAGGGAGTGCTTACAAGAGTCATGCAGATGGAGTGAGATCGCTCCTGGTTGGAGCACATAGGAGCAATAGATTGCAAACAAGCAGGGATAGCCCAGCCACTCACAACACCCTTGCTTAGGACGGATGCACCCAACGAGATACGACCACCAGGGGAGACTCCCTCCTCTAGTGAGAATTGCGAGTTTAATTTTGAATCGGAGGTCAGTACGGGAGAGTGACCTAGAGATACCCTAACCTCCTAGGACCCAATGAACCAAGGGGGACCTACCAGTCCACCTGAGGCATAGACGATTAAAGGAAGAAAGGAAAGGACATACGAAGAAGTCAAAGGCAGAACAATAGAAGAAACTGCATGACCCATCGAAATGCTTTACAAAGTTTAAGAAAGGTGATAGGGTAGTGATCTTGTTGGTGGTGAAAAGACAAGGACAAACAAGTGAGCCGATTGAGGGACCTGCCAAGGTCAAGGAAGTCAACTTGGCACGGAATGTGAGAAGCCTCGACCTGTGTTTATAGCTGATGATGTGATCAAGGGGGAAGAGGCCAATCCTTTTACACTCTTCTAAGAGTACGTGGACTCAAAGGAGTGGATCTTAGAGTGGTGACACATAACATACTTTAAAGGCCCCTGATGTCATGCCTATAAAACAACGATCATATCCTATGAATCCAAAACATGCCCAAGTTGTGATGGACGAAATCAATAAGCTAATGAGAGCAAGATTCATCTACGAAATAGAGCACACGGACTGGGTATCATCGATTGTGATACTCATGAAGAAGAATAGGAAGATCCGAGTGTGCGTGTACTATAAGAAGGTTAATGCTACAACAAAAAGGGATAATTACCCATTACCATACACGGAGCACATGCTCAAAAGGGTAGCATGTAAAGAGGTCTACAGCTTTCTAGACGGCTTTCAAGGATACAACCAGGTGCAAGTACATCTTGATGATAGGCACAAGACTGTGTTTGCCACTGAGTGGGGTGTCTTCGCGTAATTTCCTTTGGGTTAATGAATGCACCTACAACCTTTCAATGTCTAATGTGATCCATCTTCAAAGATATGCTTAGATGAGAGGTAGAGGCGTTTGTAGATTACCTATTCGTGCACTCTAGCTGGGTAGAACACTTGGGAAAAGATGCAAGCAGTCTTTGAACGATGTTAGCTTTACAACCTATCATTGAACCCCCTGAAGTGCCAATTTTGGGTCAAGCATGGATGCATCCTGGGGCACATGGTATCCAAGAATAGCATAGCCACTAACTTTTCAAAAGTCAAGGTCATTATCGACTTGCCACCACCTAAGGATATAAGGGAGTTCAGTGTTTCTTAGGCCACACGGGATACTATCAGCACTTTGTGTTGAATTAAACATTGATTGCAAGACCATTGTACAAGCTGTTGATCATGTTCAAGTGGACTAATGAGTGTCAATGAGCATATGAGGAATTGAAGAAGGTCCTTACAATTGCACCAATCTTATGAGCCCCAAACTGGAGCATCATGTTTGACATGCATATAGAGGCATCTAAATTTGCTACTGGAGCTATCTTGTGCCAACCTAGTGAACATGACTTGAATTACCCCATGAGTTTTTCTAGTAGGCAACTCACTGACATAAAGATGAATTACTCCACCACAGAAAGGGAGGGGTTGGCCATGGTATTCACTGTAAATAAGTTTCAACACTGGCCAACACCTTTCACCTTTTTTGTAGACCATCAAGCATTGTTGTATCTTGTGAATAAACCATGCGCTACTGGACGCATTACGAGATGGTTACTTCTTCTAGAATTTGATTTCTTTGTGGTGGTACCAAGGGCAAGCAGCACTATATGGCTGATCATATGTCCTAAATAACCACACGAGAAGCCACTGGACAAGGCATAGCTGATGATTTGCTAGATGCTCATCTTTTCATCTTGTTTAGCAAGAAAGACTTGTTTAGAGCTAATCTAACGTACTGGGCATATGACATAGTCCAAGTGCTAGAGCATGGTCTACCTGAGAGACCTATCGAGAAGGCCAGGCTTAGGAGACTTATTTTGAAAATCCAACCTTAACAATTGATAGCCGGTCAACTTTATAGGTTAGGGCAAGACGGGTTGCTATGGCGATGCATGTGCAAGCACAAGATGCACAACGTGTTGAGCGAAGCGCATGGTGCGATTGCTGGAGAGGGCACTTCAGTGGGGATATGACAACCCACAAGGTGCTACAATGTCAGTTGTGGTGGCCCACCCTATTCCATAATGCTGCTAAGTTCATAAAGCATTGTGATGAGTGCCAAAGGACTAAAGTTTGTGCACAAAAGGATAAGATGGAGTTGACCCCTGTCATTGCATGATAACCCTTTGAGAAATCAGGAATCAACTTCATTGGACCCATCAGTCCCGTAGCACAATACTCACAGGCTAGATATATCATCGTAGTAATTGACTATCTTACGAAATGGGCCGAGGCATGAGCCACTAGGAAGAACGATGCTAGGACCACAAAAAAGTTCTTCTGGGGAGTAGTCATCTCACGATTTGGTTGCCCTATCGAATTAGTAAGCGACCAAGGCACGCACTTCATCAATGAGGTGATTGCCCACCTGCTCTCAACCTTCTTAATCATCCATAGGAAATCCTTACGCTTCTATCCTCAAGCTAATGGCCAAGCAGAATCCACGAACAAGATCTTAGTCAATGCCCTTATGAAGGTAGTTTCCACCTCATGAAGTGATTGGGACAACAAACTCATGGCAACATTATGGGCCTATTGGACAGCCTATAAAATGGCTATGGAGCAAACGCCCTTTAGGCTGACCTATGGGACTGAGGCCATCTTGCCATTAGAATTCTACAAGAGAGATGGGAAGGGAAGGAAGCATGGACCGACCATCTCATGGAATTGGAACGACTCACTGAGACCCTACTCTTAACCACCCACCCCCTAATTTGTGAGAAAGCAGACGAAATATGTGGTTCGATAAGCACATCAAACAATACGACTTTGAGTAGGGAGACCTTGTTTTTCTCTACTTGGTAAAGGGCCACAAGCAAAAAATGAAATTTGGAGGATTAGGACATTTTCGAGTGCGCACCATTAGTAGGATGGGCAATGTAGTACTTGAAACCCTTGAAGGTGAGGGCATAGGCTTCTTTAATGGCAGTCTCATGAAGAAGTACTACCCTCCCACACATCCACTACATGAGCCCCCTATGCTAGAAGCCCCTGTCAATGTCTACGTAGCTATTGAGAAGTAAGCATGGGAACTCTCCTTATATTGGTGGAGAAGATAAGGGCAGCTAGATGTAAATGGATTGGAGAACAGGGGAGCAAGGGAAATCCCTAACTCTAACTTCTCGAGAGGCTATATAAATAGCCTAAAGTACACACTCAGTTGAGAAGAGTGTACTAGTTGTACCTTGAATAAATGACTAAGCAAGATCTTATTCTTTCACTTGAGCTCTCTCTCTCCCTCTTGTGCACTCTCATGCTTCCAACTCTAATTCACAACATGGTATTAGAGCCACCTCTGATCCTTCGGCTTCCCTCAGCTCCCTTACATCATAAAGTGCCCATGAGCTTTCATTTACTACCTCTTACTTCTTGACCACCATATCCATAGCCAGAGCCACCTCTGATGGAGGACTTGGGGAGAACAAAGGAGGAGGTTTTAGCTCACGGGTTCTTCTAAGGAACTCTTTCCTCTAGCTCAAGGCGCAGTAGCCCAGCACCACAAACCCCCACATTGGCCATGCAATAGGATGACATTGCTGAAAATGCAAAAATCGATGCAAATTTGCAGGCGGCCTGATTTGAGTTGGACCACAACCAATAGAGGGCACGATTGAGGAGGCCACCATAGGGTTTTCAAAGCCCCCCCAGTAGGCCATCTCTCTCTAAGAGGGTTTGGAGAAATTCCTCCCGTGCTGGTTGCTATGAGCCAAACCCTAACTGTGGGTTTTTGGAAGCCATAGCTAGGGAGCTTCAAGCTCACTCATTTTCATTTTTTCAACCTGGGCATTATCAACTGTGATTTTAATCACTGAAAAATACTTGTCAAGATTTTTTAGTGCCCTGTGGAGCTTAAATGCAAAGTGCTTCTCATTCCATGGACAATATTAAGCTTGTAAAGATCAACCTGCATTATGAATACTAGAATGGATATTGGTAAGAGTACTTCTTAGCACTATTAATGCATTTAATGGATGCTCCTTACTGGTTGTTGCTAGTAAAAAAGAGAAATGAGTGTTATTGTGCTCTCCTTTGATTCATCCCATAGCATAGAGTTAATTGATAAGCCATGCTCCACCAAGAACTCCTCTAATAGGCCACATTATCAGGAGGAGCCTGAAGTCCAGTCAAAGCTCACCTCATTGAAACCTAGGAAAATAGTAAAGCTTAAATCAAGGGTTTTTCAAAGAACATAACCTCCAAAATCCTATCTTGAGATATTACATATGTATGATTTCCAACCTTTAAAGTTGGTTATCATTTGTAGGGCTATCAGTTCTGCTATTTGGTTTGTACTTGGCCACCTGTAAAGGACTAGACACTACCATTGCTCAAGGCAATAGGTAAGACCTTTCTATAATGGCCATGGCCTATGCAGATGTAAGGCCTCAAATTCACAAGTTCAATGGAAAAGATTTCCATCCTTGGCAAGTCTTGGTAAAATATAAAGTGATGGAACGAGGCTACTGGCCCTTCATAAAAGGAACCAAAGTTATTGACCCATCCAGTCCTCTTGATGTAGAAGATGATGAAAGGGCTCATGCCATCATCATGCTTCATTTGGATGAATCTTTAATTCATCATATTGACCAAATCTCTACTGCCAAGGAGAAGTGGGATGAACTTAAAAGGCTCTACGACGCTACAGGGAAGAACTCCAAGATCTTTCTAAAGATTGAATTTTTTAGCTTGGAGTATAAACAGGGAGAAGATCTAAGCAAGTTTATTTCACATATGAAGGGGCTTATGGCACAGTTGGCCTCCATTCAAGCACCAATTCATGATGAAGATGGCATTGCCCTTCGTTTGAAGTCTATGAAGAAGGTTTTTCCAACCCTTGTGACTACCCTAACTAATATCCCAAACCCAACCTTGGCAAGTACCATCGAGTCATGCCTAGATAAAGAGAAGAGAAACCATACTGAAGGGACTTCAGCATTTACTTCTCGTGAGTAAGTGTTAGTCCATACAGCTTCTACTAAGTGCTCCTTCTGTCACAAAAAAAGGCATATTGTAAGCAATTGCTGGAAGAAATATCCCAACAAAATGAAGTGCAATAAATGCAAAAAGACCAGGCATATCACCAATAAGTGTCTCAATGTTCCAGAATTACCTAAGGAATTGGAGGCCAACTTTGCCTCCCAATCCACAGATGACCTACTCTTTTGAGTCTTGTAACACTCTCTGCATATAACCTTCTTTTGTAGCGTGATTTATAAAGGCATCTCATCGTGGATTAAGGGGGGGCATCCTATCATGCTTTATCCAATACCACAAGGCATTGAGGGGGGTGTTGAGAAGTAAGCATGGGAACTCTCCTTATACTGGAGAGGATAAGGGGAGCTAGGTGTAAATGGACTAGAGGACAAGGGAGCAAGGGGAAACCCTAACCCTAACTTCTCTAGAGGCTATATAAACAGCCTAAAGTACACACTCACAATTGAGGAGAGTGTACTAGTTTTACCCTGAACAACTGACTAAGCAAGATCTTATTCTTGCACTTGAGCTCTCTCTCTCCCTCTTGTGCACACTCTCTCATGCTTCCAACTCTGATTTGCAATAGTAGCCACCATCACCAAACTAGAGGACGAGGATGAGGAGGTAGTAGCACGAGCATACCTGTGCATCGTGGTCGTTGCCCAATGCACACACACATTTGATGCCTTGATTGATGAGGGAGTTGACTTCAATGTCTTGACTTATGCTCATTGGACCCTCACTGGTCACCCATAGTTACAGCCCACCAATGCTAAACTCAGCCCATTTGGGGGCAAGTCATATGCACTCCTAGGGAAGTGCAAGATTGTAGTCTTTATCGAGCCTGAGAGCCTACAAGTCATCTTCTATGTATTTCCAAATACGAAGGATGCAGGTCAAGAATCACTCTTAGGATGCACTTTCAAGAAGCAAATGCACTACAACGTGGATTATGATATGTAGTGTATTCACCTTTCCATTGGTGGCAACATTCAAATCGTGACAGCTTTCACCAAGGGTAGCAAGGCTCCACCAAAGCCTACTATGCCACTGATAGAGCTACCTAGGACCGAGCCTAAGGAGGGGGGTTGTGAGTCATCACAACCCACCCAGACTACAAAAACATCGCCAACTAAGGCCATCTCCAAAGCCATAGATCCCATGCTTAAATGGGTGCCAAGGCACCAAAAGCGACCTACTCGTAGCAAGCAAACACATCCCCGTAAGGCTAACAACTATCATTTGAAACCTAAGAGACCAACCTGATGCTATTGACGTAGGTACACAATCAAGCCACAATGGATTCCCAAAGATCTATTGTGATCCCAAGGATACTATGAAGGCAACACCTGGATATGGGTGCCCAAGAAGGGAAATCCTAGAAGCATAGCCCAACCACAACCATCGCTTGCCACCCCGCCCCTAGGTAGCCATACTCCATCTAAGGCAGTGACAACCCACAAAACCCAAGCTGCAAGAGCCACAAAACCCACGAAAATTTTGGTCATCAAACCCCGACCAATATTTCAACCGAAATAGCAGCTTGATACCCCAAAATTATCTAAGTCCATAGAGCTTAGCACCCTAGTTGTTGCACAATAGGAAAGCAATGCACCATCTATGCCACTGGAGCCACCCCCCTCAAAGCAGCATTGGACACATGGATCAGACTATGGAGCTGCCCTTAGAAACACCACTTTCTAGTCTGCTACCACTAGAACCATCACTTTCTAGTCCAATACCACCGCAACCACCAGACAACAGGTCTTAGGCCTTCCTACTATCGACATTCATTTCTATCAGTCACCAAGGACCTTGTTGAGAATATGGGAGATGACTTGGTGACTTGATCAAGCTCTTGGACAACACTTTCACCACGTTTGCTAGGAGCTATGAAAGGCTCGGATTGCTTGATGAACCACTTTCCTCTTATGTTCATTCCTTATCTTGCACTTGGGAAGAATACGAGTTCATGACTATAAAATCCCCCAAGGTTGCAAAGGAGTTGATCGATAATGGTGAAATCTGGCTAATAACATCATATAACAAGCCCCAAAATCCTAATCATCCATTGATCTTGAGGAACTCACTCGCCTCGCTGACTCTGACTCATCGTTCTTACAAAAATTGTTTAACCTACGTCTCCAATGGGAGAAACGGGGTTGCCAAGTAATGACTAATGTTGTTGAGCAATGACATGCAATTAAAAAAACTGAGTATGACCCAACTTACGTAGCACCAACCTCTTTCAGGGTCTTGTCGATCACTCGAAACAAACACCTAGATGATCAGGTCTTGGCCCACCCTTACATTGATCATACCCTTACGAAAGAGGAGCTACATGTGGCTAGCCGCATTAACTCCGGTGATTTTCTAACCGATGTTCTAACTTACATTACCCAAGTATGCGTTAGCCCTTGTAATCTCGATCATCATGCCCACTTGGAATACGACCCTGATTTCTACGATTGGCTTATGCCAAAGTAGATATCACCATACTATGCTCAAATGCCTTGCCCCTCCCATGTCCAATCCTAGGAAGGATTCTCATCCTAAATGTATACCCAAATCTCAATCATTATTCTATGTTACATGGCAACAACCTCATCAACAATCACAACTATTCTCTCTTCCAATTTTCTCTCACTATCATCATGAAATGGACTATCTCTTGCCCTACCCAAATCATCATCTACAAATTGTATCTTTTTCAAATTGGCTAACTATTTTGGCCTTCCAAAGGAGGGGAAAAGAATGGATAAATTACCGATAAATACTTATGCACATTTGCACAAACTACTTTGTATGGATAAAAGACACATTGACACTAAGTATGCTATTATTAAAGATGTGATACTCAACTCTTGGAGTCCTCTCAAAGACAATATGCTTGAAATTTCTCACCAATCGCTTGCTATTTTACACTGCCATATTCATCCTCACCAACCTTCCCAAAGATCATGTCACAAGCACCTTATCAATCTCTATCTTACTATGGTATCTAGTAACATTGGGATCATATTTCCATCTACAAACATGCTCTCATAGTTATTTTACTCAACTATCAAGCTCTAATTGAAATACATAATCTATCTACATGATGAACCCAAAGGAAGGGTGTAAGAAGTTATCCATTTGAATGCCTTATTATTTTTGCTTAACAATATGTGCAAAATATAAAAGCTCATAAGCCAATTTCATATGGGGGATACCATATTCATTTCTCCAAACAAAATCTCCTTCCAATTGAGATTGGAGGATGCTAGGAATGAACAAGTTCCTGCAAGAATGTAAGAGCCTTGCAATTAATGAAAAAGTGAGGAAGGGTCCCCAATTTTGTGTTACTTCTAGGGCATCATCCATTACCAATGCCAATTTTCAAAGCATTGTTATTTGTCCACAATGCTTAATTTAGAATTAACCAAAGAGGACATGACACTTTATGATGGATAAGATCAAACCAAATATTTTCAAACCTATATTGGCATTACTTGTGGATCCAGCTTAGATGCCACGTCTTGCTAGACTTAGGGGCAAGGTCATGGGTAAGACGAGAGGAAAGATCTAGGAGCTAAAGGAGGGATTTATTCTTGCCCCAACTTATCTTTTGATATTAATCATAATTGATTATGTCTAGGTCATGGCCATTAAGGTTAAACTCATTCTTAATATTTTTCCAAATATCTAATTTTTATTGCTTTCATCCAAAACATCTTTCCACCAAGTGATATCTCTTTTGAACCACTTGAAGGCCTAAGTTAGGGGATGGGGATCAATGTTGTTGTGAAATAGACTAAACCAAATTGAGCCTTCTCTACATCAAGGAAGGATAAAGTTGTCGATACTACATGATAGGAGCAACAATGACTTGTACACAAACCAAGCTTCCTAGATACCTTTAGTAAGTTGAGATCAATCTTTAATCTTTACCTTAATATTGCCAAAGGCTACCACATACACATAGATCATCTATCTCTCTATAACAAAAGGTTTTTCTTTTTGGTCTTTTGTATAGAAAACACTAATCAAGGTCAAGGTTTAACTACCTTTGAGTTTATCTTAATCTTTTCTTTGCAAATGTGGAATGTGAAAATACAATGTTTACTATTGTAGTTTAATACTATATACTCTCTTATGTCTTTTTTCACTATCAAAGAAAATAACTTTCCTAGACTTGATATCAATGGAGGACTTACTATGCATGTGTCTTTTTTGACCCAACAATACACGTTGTGAATTATTAAAACTTCATGCTTGATTGTGTGGGTAGTATATTAAAGACATGGACTATGTATGTCCACTTTTCAAGAGGGCTTTCCTTTTAATATGCCTAAATTTGGACGTAGCATTATGAACTTAAATGGTATTTATTAACTTAGATTACAAATCTTAGTCCCAACAATGTGAGGCAATGTATACTAGCATTGGTTGAGTGAGAAAGAGCATAATAAAGAGGAAGAGAGCATGTATGCCCATTTGTAATGCAAATCATCCATTCCCCTTGACTTGTTTATTGATTGTTTCATTCAATATAAGGTTCTCTTACATAGGAATGCAAAGTTTACCAACAAGATCAATTGATACAACGAAATAAAGCAAGATGTTTCATTTGAAAACTCATTGAATATTATGGACTCTAAAGAAGAGGACAAGAAAAATAAATTCCAAATTAGCTAAAAGTAATTATTGTGCTCTCTCTCTCTCTCTCTCTCTAAATGATAATAAAGTAATAAGAGTTTTTAAATAGGAGAAGTGGTTATTCAAATATAATACACAAATTTTTTTCAAACTGAAGCATTTGGAAAAAAGCAATAATTACTTGTCATGGAACCATCTTTGAGCCTTTGAAAGGTAAGTTAGATGAGTTAGATGCTTGGTTAGTTAGAGTGGAGTATTGAGAGACAAGGTAAGAGATTGTCGCCAAAGTGAGTTGCATGGGTTGCACACATGCATTTGTTATTCAATTAGCATAGACTTGGTCTATTTAGGCTAAGGTTGAAGCGTGCTTCAAGGATTGACAGGCCTAGAGCCCACTAAGTGGGTAGCAAACCCTAAATGCAAAACACAAACCCTAACCCTGACCCTAATTCTTGGTCTATATAAGGGTGGGAGGTCTCAGTTGTATTCACCCTTTTGGCACATCCATGTTGTGAAAGCTCTATCAGTGTGTGACTACTCAAGCTTTCTATTCTATCTTTCCATTCTACCATCTTGCTTCCATTGTGTTGAGTGTGATTGAGAGAGAGAGTGAGTGAGTGAGTGAGAGATGTGTTGAGTGAGAGACCGAGGGAAGGTGAAGCTCTTCACCATAGTCTTGCTTTTCTTGTCTTCTCGACTCGTTGTGTGCTTGGTGGTGGATGTGAAGGAGCGATGACATTGCATCGTGTTGATCGTGGTCGTGGAACCATCTTTGAGACTTTGAGACATCAAATGCAAGAAGGTAAGTTAGGTGAGTTCACTACAACTCAAGCTAGTCTTGTGTTCTTGCTTTCTTGGGTTGGAGAGGAGGTTGCTTGGTTAGTTAGAGTGGAGTGTTGAGAGACAAGGTGAGAGATTGTTGCCGAAGTGAGTTGCAGCTTCTAAAACAATAGAAGTCTATCCAAAGTCTTGATTATTGGTGCATTTGGCTCAATTTTTTAGTTTTGTTGCTGGGACCTACGACAATGCAACAATCACGGTTCTCACACTCCTACTGTGTGGCAAAATAGGAGGCTCCTGCATGGGCGTGGATGGGATCAATGGGGTTCTAATCATTGGCATTTATGGCTAGCATTTTGAAACCTATGTGGCTAGGTTAGGAAGGCTGAATCAGAAGGAATCGGTTCATTGGATTGAGATTGTGAAGATAGGCATTGTAAGGGTAGGAAAAAACACAAAACACAAACTTTTAAAAAAACACACACAAAACTCATAACTCAAATCTCAAACACAAAATGCAAAACTAAATGTCAGAGAGAGAACTAGGGAGAGAGAAAGAGGAGAGAGAAAGACTGCAGAGGAGAGAGAAAGACTGCAGGAAGAGAGAGAAATAGAGTGACGAGGAGAGAGAAAGACTAGAATTGGAGAGAGAAAGACAGGAAAGATGAAGAAGCCATGGAAGCTTGGAGCAAGAAGGGAGAGAAAGTTTGTAATTGTATTGATATGTCAAAAAGATGTGAAAAATTACAACTTCTCTCCTTATATACCAGTGTCAGTGTGACATGGCATATTATTAACATTCTAAGTATTCCCAGCTTCTTACAATCCATCCCTTCCCAAAAGTTTTTGTCCCCAAAAACAAAACTAGAAAGAGCTAAAGAAAAGATGGATAGAACAGAGTACTACTCTGTTTTACAGCTTAACAAATAGGGAATGAGTGAAGAATTTATCATTACAAGGGCTGAATTTGAAGTACGAAAAGTGGACCCTGCTATATACATGATTTGAAGAACCTTAGAAGCCATTGGAGCCATAGAATCTTCAACAAATAGTTCCAGAAGAAAGTAGACAGCTTGCTGGAATAACAGTCCCTGCTGGACCAAATCAGCCATAACTTTTGATAGAAGTGTCCAAATGAAGTGTACCACATATCAAAACGAAGCTCTTGAAGAGTACTTTAAGCTCATGCAGATAGCTCAATTCTGAAAATGAAGTACGACAAAAACTGTTCTAAAACAGCGTGCTGTCCTGAACCAGTCTGCACCAATACTAGCTCCATAAGCAATAGGCTTCAGCCACTAATTTATCCTTCAAGTATGGATACTCATCCAATATTGAATCAGGTCTCCAAGAAGCCTCTTCAGAGGGTAAACCTCTCCATTTAATCAAATATTCCACAATAGAACGTGATCGAAGCTTCTTTTCACGCTGACCTATAACAGCCTCTGGGATGTACTGAACAATACCATCTTCATCAATAGGTGGCAGCTCATCAACTAAATCCACTGGATCACCATAATAGGGCTTGAGCTGACTAACATGGAAGACGTTATGAATCTTTGTAGAAGAGGGAAGCTCTAGTCTGTAAGCCAAATCTCCAATCCGCTTAAGGATCCTGTAAGGGCCATAGAATCTGTGGGCAAGCTTATTACTGGATCCATCTTTCAATGTAGAATACTTGGATTTGGGCACCTTCAACAAAACCAGCTCTCCTTCCTGGAACTCTAAAGGCCTCCTCTTCTCATCAGCATACATCTTCATCTGATCTTGAGCCTTCCTTAGATTCACCTTGCATTGCTGAAGAAGGGTCTGCATTCTATCCAACTCTTCCTTCCCATGAGGGTTGATCTTTTCGTTAAAAATGACTGTGGGTAGGGGCACCCTGTATCCATACAAAGCCTCAAAGGGTGAAACTCCTATGCTCGCATGAGTGGAATTATTATAAGCAAACTCAGCCAGGTGTAACCAAGAATCCCATGAGGTTTGGACA